>NW_014569637.1:359439-395278 GCF_001313835.1 Polistes canadensis | reverse complement strand
ATTGAAATAAGTATTATTGTTCAATACTAATTATAATATTCAATAATAGTAATATTATAAATAATATTTGTACATATATGTTTTTATAATACCATTTAAATATCAAGCAATTATAGTTTAATATCCTAATACAATTAACAATATAATAATTATTATTATAGTAATATTTAAATACCATGTTCAATGTGTTTAATAATATAATAATAACACAATCAATATTATTTTTATATTATTATTTTAAAATATACCATCGAAAAAAATATTAAAGAATAAATTAATTATTATACAATTTAGAAATATAACTCGTATATAAAATTATATAATCAAATTTACAATTGAAACCAATCGAAACTAACATTTCTATAGAATTCGAGAAATAACGTTAGAAAATAAATTGATGAAACAAGTACCTTAATGTTCTTGTATGCCTAGAAAGCAAATACACACGTGAAATAAACGATCTCGACTATTCGATACGACGATATCTAACGCCTACGTAACTTACATCTATATATATATATACACTTATTTAACTTATATACGATTTCTATTGCAACATAAGATAGTTCGTTCCAAATCAACTTATATATATATATAAAGTCAACATCGAATCTATTCGATGAATCAGATATCAAAGATAACACTCGTATATAAAATCATCTAACTGAAACATTCGGCTTGACTGTTATTTTTTTTTTTTGTTCAAACCATAAACGATATTAGATATTAGAGAAAACCATAAATGGTTCAAGAGAAAACCATTTTATTCGTCAAGGATAAAATACAGAAGCTACTTTATCTCCGTGTTTGTCTCTTCTTATATTTTCAATTTCTCTTTTTCTCTCTCTCTCTCTCTTTCTGTCTTTGTATTTTTATATTTCTATTTTTTTGTTCTTCCTATTTCTATTTCCTTCTCTTTCCACTCCCAGTCTCCGTTTAGTAATCCACCCACGCAACATCGACCTTTAATTCGAATCGTTTCTCCCTGCTAACATGTTACGATCTCTCGAGTAGCGATAAATTTCTTTATGATGGTAGAAAAGGAAGAATAAGAAGGAAGAAGGAAGAAAGAAGAGAAAAGGAAAGATAAGTATATCGAAAGATTTGTTTCATATGCTTCACTCTAACGATAACGATCAAGTTACGCGAACGTTGATGACGAAGACAAGTTTAAAGTGATCATGCTGAAATAACATTTATTTTCAATTTATAGACTCGATATCTTCGTGACACTATGATGACTATAATTCAAGAATTCATTTGACCATAGTCTTAATTATATATCTTTTTTAAATTATACTTTTAATAATAAAATTGTGTACCATTTTTTTTTGGACTCGAGATACTTATCGCGAATATTTTTTTTTTTGGTACATTTTGTAATTAAAAAAAAAAAAGTTAGATAAGTGTGTAAAACTTAATATATAAATATATTGTAGTATAAAGACCAAAGTTGTGAGATAAATATAAGTAAAGTAATGATAAGACATTGTAAAAAACTTTGTAAGTTGTGCAATAAAAACCTGATTATATATTGTAATATAAAGATGATATAAACACAAGAAAATTAATATTATACTAACTTAATAATAATAATAATAATCAATATGATCGCTGTGTAATAATTACATACAACAAGACACAATATTACATTACAATAAAAAATAATAATATTATAGTAACTAAATAATAATAATAATCAATGATCGTTGTAATAATTATATAAAAGAAAAATGAATTCTAAAAAGATGACTCTGTTATCGTGATATTTGAATATACTATATCTTAATGATATTCTATTGTGTCATAGTTCAATGATCTAATTTCCATTTTGTTTGTATTGAAATAACGTTATCGTAAGTCGTTAAGATGTGGTCAAAGAAAAGGATCCTTTCATTAACGTTTTTATATTTTTCATTCTCACATTCATTCTTCGATTAAAAGATCGATAAAACATTATGCAAAGTAACAAGAAAGTGTTCCTTTTTATGTTTAACTAATAGGATTTGGGAAAAGATCTTTTTGTGGATTATCGCGAACATTTATTACAATTGATTTTAAGTTGACCCACACACACACACACACACATCCCCCCCGTCGTAAAAATTATAATTCAATTAATTGATTATACGAAATATTTATAATACTAATTAAATCGTGATGTTTATCTTCTCTATGAAAAAAAAAAATCTCGTAACATTTTATAATCATTTCAATATTACACTTATTTTTTTTCCAAAATCGATAATTCAATAATTACACGGGGAGGGGGGGGGGGTTATTACGAATAAAATGAATGCATAACTGGTCGCATCGTAACTCAAGACGATCTGATTTGTTAATTATTATAAAAGTAAAATAAAACATAATGAATGACTCGTAAAAAAAAAAAAAAAAAAAGAAACTATTAATACGAAATAAAAGGTCTGTTTCCAATTTCCTTAAATATAAATCATAGTGCGCCGTAAATTTCTAAGTTTCGTTAACTCGCGACGTTCACGTAATTACGTGAGACTCCCGATGAAAAAGTAATAAAGCGTAGAACCAGAGAAGAAGTAACTTAAAAAGAGTGAGAAAGGAAGAAAGAGAAAGAGAGAGTGAGAGAGAATGAGAGCCTTGAAACGTCGCCGAAAGAGCATAAATCCTCGTTTACAATGTCGGGACACACGTGTTCGCACGAGTGAAGTTTGCCGCGTGGATGAATGAAACTCTTTGACGAGAAACTTAACTTTTTCTTTCTCTCTCTTTCTCTCTCGTTTTCTCTCCCGTTTTCTTGACAGACAAAACAGAAACGTCAGAACTTCCCGTTCTGGATTATCGTCATCGTGATGCTGCTGGTGTCATCCTTGTCATCTTCGTTGGTGTTCTTTCTTACAGAAGCAGTGATTATGCCAACATTAAAACTAGTAACAAGATGACATAGTAGTAGTAGTAGTAGTAGTAATAGTAGTAAAGACTTTGATTAAAATACTATTTTAAAACGAGAAATCGAATACATCTTTTTTCTTTTTTTTTTCTTTTTCATCATACAACAAATAACTTTGTTATTCTTATAGGCATCACACAGTTTGTTTCATTATGCATTAAATATATTTCATCTTTCTCGTTAAATGTTTGCAAAATAAAAAAAAACATATAATTTATTTGAATATTCTCTATATACGTTTAACTCACACACACACACACAAACGAGTATTTAATTAATTATTAAATTATTTTTATATATTCTAGAATAATATTTTAATATTTAAAAAAAAGAAAATACAGAGTTATTAAGAAATCATTTAAAAATATTATAGATAGGTTTTTATTATAGTTTAAATCCTTGAAATTCGGATGTGGGGAGTAACGTCAACATGATCGGTTAAATTGAATAACTTTTGACAGACAATTGTTTAGTATTCATTTCAAATTCGACCGATAAACAACTAATCATAAGCTGTTAACTTTCTTCTATATAAATACACTTTCAAATTCATAATTTTAGTTAACTAACTATTATTCAAATTATTATCACTGTTACATTCAATCTAACACACAAATAAAAGATAGAACAACGTGAATTCATTTGAGATTACCAATTTATTTAGTTAACACTAAAAATACTATATTAACATTTTAATTTAATATTTGAATTAACATCAATTTTTGTGTAATTTAATTAATTATAATTAACACCAAATACACTTTATTACCAGTTTATTCTCTCTCACAATTAGTTAAACACCAAATATTAAAACTCACACTATACTAATGTGAATTTATACAAGCTTTATGATATATCAATACTTTTCAGACTTATGGTGGAAACTTACATTAGTCTCTTATTCTCGCACTTTTATTTTCGATACGATTTGTTCGTACCAGTCATTGAAGTCACTCATCGAGTGAAAGGTAGTGAACAGGTTTTAATGAGTTAGAAGCAATGATGGGTACGTACGTACATACGTATGGGGGCAGAAAGCATCTTTTATTCATTTCACAAAAGATAAGCGAAACATCGGCCGCCGCTTTTACGCTTAGGCTTACTCTAAGAAGACTATCATATATACGAGAGACCCCCACGTGTGTTTACACGTGCGTATATGTATAAATACGTGTATTAAGACTGCCCACGTGCCTGCTTCCTTGCCTTCCTTACTTTCCTTGCCTTGCTTGCCTGCCAACCATATTGCATTTCCGGTTCGTCAAATGTTATAAAGTTGGCTGCTCTTCTCATGTATATCTCAAACTTGCCGACTATCGCGATTTCCTGTCTGTGATCTGTTATTCCCTTCTATTAGTTCTCTTTTTCTTTTTCTTTCTCTCTCTCTCTCTCTCTCTCCCTCCCTCTCTCTCTCTCTCTGTCCCTCTCTCTCTCTCTCTCTGTCCCTCTTTTTATCTTTTTATTTTTTTTTCTGCTAACATTTTAATAAACTTTCCAACTTACGATAGAAAAGTTGGCAGAAAAGGGAAAAAAAGATTGTGTCTCAAAGGAATTTCTGTACAAATTGGATCATAATTACCAGATGAAATTAGGATGAAACAAAAGTTCGCGTACGTTTATTGTGTTTTATAAATTATTTGATAAATTGCATAATGGATTGTTCTTTCTGTAAAAATTTATTTTGGAAATGTTAATTTAAAAAATGCACGAAATTTTATTGGTTCATCCTAATAACAGGCATATTCGAAATTCAATTTCACTTTTATCTCCATATAGAATTTATTAATTTAATTGAATTATTATATAAATAACTAACGACTTATAGATTTATGTTGTAATGTTATGATAATGAATAATATTCAAATAAATTTCAACTCACGATAGGAGTTTCCTATACAAATTGGATCACAGTTTCGAAGGATAACGATAATTCAGAAATATCATCAACATATTCCATTTGTAAATCATGATTCGATTTGATCTAATTCGACTAATATTTATTATATATTTATCTTTAACCATTTAACGTGCGCGACGAGATAATTGTTTACTTTACGTTATATTAAATCACCGAGTATAAAATGTCCGATTTTAAATTAAAAGTATTCAGAATAATCATCGATTAGTTTTCTTTCTTACGTTAATAATTCATAATTCATAATTTATAATAAAGAATTTAAAAAACAAAAATATAGAAATATAATAATCGATACAAAATGATAACTTTCTTTAAAAAAAAAAAAGAAAAAAAATCATCATGAGAAGCAGATGGAATAAGATCTTAAAATTTTTTTTATATTTTTTTCTTTTTTTGGTTAGAAAACGTGTATTCTTCGAACAATAGCCTTACCAATTTTCGGACGTTTCAGAAGGAATCGTCACAAACGGTATACCCTTCTCATCCACCTTCTTCTCCCGTTCTTTTACCCCCTTCTCCACCCCTGTCTCTGGGGGTAAAAAAAAGAAGAAGGAGAAGAAGAAGAATAAAAAATCGGTCGACTCAATCTGACGGATGGGGTAAGTCCAATGCGGACAAAGGCTTCATTGTGTCTTCCATTTTACAAGGTTTCTCAAGAAGACTCTCATCCTTTGTGCGAAAATTGGGGGTTTATACGTGGCACGGAAATCGCGGAGGCGGAAAGGGATAGCGAAACGGGTTTCTATCTTCTCCTCCCCCTCCCCCTCCTCCATAAGAATATAAAAAACTGATCTTTCCATGATTCTGATCTTCGAGAGAACCAAACGCCATTCCTCCGTTATGTACTTTCTTTTTTATATTACATACAAAAATCTAAGCTTTTCTCTAAATTTTCTTTTATCCCTTTGCCCACTTGTAGTATAATATTTGTCGGCATTGAAAATATTCTTTACATTCTCTTTTTTTTTTGTTTTAATAAAAAATAACAATTTACTAGCGTTACAAATTGAAACGCAAAATCTCTTTTGTTTTGCATTTTTTCTCCTTTTATTTACACATTCGTTTATATTATTATTTTAATGATTTCGAAAAACAACGAGAGATGATTGTTGACAATTATTATAAAATTATCAAAAGATATAATTATATATTTAAGTAATGGAACAAAATGAATAAGAGAAATTCTTAGAAAGGGGATAATCGATCAATATTTGGATCGATTGCCATCAGATAACTCGTCAATATTTTTCAAATAGCCGGTTAACCAAAAGAAATCAGATCAGCTTGCGTCATACGATTCCACGGGTTTTGAGTTAAATTGAAATGGGGACGGGGGCGGAAAAAGGGGGTTGGGATTGGGGCGGTATGAGAACGTTTTTCGAATCCTTTCCTTTGTAAATTTAACAATGGCTGTCGCCTTTACTTTATCACCCTCGTTACCACCACTCCCGTGACATTTCTTGGCCGATGAAGTTCTCTCTTCATCGCATTGAAAACGAAGTGGAGTCGGTAGGTAACGTAAGAATTTCCAAAAATTGGGGGATATCCAAGCCAACATAGAATAGAAGGAAGGATCGGAGTTCTTTTTAAGGGTTCACTGCTTTTCAAGATCCTAACCCCTCCCGCTAGACGGACTTTCGAAGGTTCCCTTACGAACCAACGTCCGTGGATAAGAATATCTTGGCAAATAAAAAAAAAATATATATATATATATGTATGTATATAAAAACATATCTTTCTCACGCTAGATGGAAACCAACGATGAACTAGTTTCCCAGATATTTTTTGTCCTTCCAAGTTTCTACCGTAGAGACCAAAAACCCCTTAAAACCTTTCTTACTACGAATATTTATGAATTTTGTCGTACGTAATTTTCATTACATCGTAATAATTATAATATTGTAATTTATATTTCTAAAATGTTTCTATCGAGATAACATGTAAAATATGTTAATTTTATATTGTAAAATTTTATATTGTAAAATTAACGAAAAATTTCAAATCCCGTGTGTTCCTTTAAATTTTAATTCAATTCGTTTGGTTTTTTGTTTTCTTTTTCTTTTATTATTTAAACCTATCGGTTAAGTTGAAGATGAATTACGATTTGTTTCTTCATCCTTGATCGAATTAGGTCGATTTAATTCATTCTGAATGCTTATAACCGTCACCCTTGCGATTTAAAAAGACCGACTTTAGAAATATAAATATAACAAAAGGAAAGATATGGAACACTCGAAAAGTAAAGATCCTTTGGTACTTAGTCAAACACCATAAACTACCCTCTCTGCGACGAATTTGTAAGATTTTATTAAGGCCGCCATCGTCAATGTCAGCTGAAAAAAAAAAGATTAATGCTTTTCATCTATCGCGTGTGATACTTTGTAGCAAGAATCAAATATTTTTAATAGCTTTTCGACCATTTTGTTCTCTCTCGACATAAGAAAGAAAAAGAGAGCAGCAGCCGGTTTTATATTTCTAACGGTCGTATTCATTCCTTTATAAGATTTATGTACCATGAAAAAAAAGAGTACAAAAATATGATATAAATATATATATATATATATAAAGAGAAAGAATAATAAAAAAAAGAAACTTTTACGACGGTGTTAGGCTACAAAGTTGCTTCTTTCATAGTTCGAGCACGAATTCGCGAGATCAAAAGGATGCTGAAAAGTATCGGAGCATGGAAGAACGTAAATATAGGATTGGTAGAAATCCAAGTCGGTTTCATTTCCAGCCATTACTTTATCGTACTTAAATATTTTATCTTAAGTATTCATTATGTCAGATTTGAATATAAATCCTGTACATATATACGAGAAACGATTAACAACGTTAATTTTAACGAAAACTCTGACAACTTTTTCGAGACAGAAGATATTTTTACGATCGAAGAAACAAACAGTATTGTTCGAGTGTATGCATTTCCTTTTTCGCAATCTAATTGCAGATTCTTCGTTTGGAGAACGTTAACAGAAAGATGGTGTATTGGTAGGGCGGTCCTTTTTTGCGTTACAATCCTACGCTTTCTTACTCCAGTTGTTCGTCCTTTGTAAGAAGTTAACTCGCGCGCGACTCGGAAAGGAAAGAATATTTATCTTTGTCTTTCTTTTACTTACTCTCTCTCTCTCTCTCTCTTTCTCGCACTCTCTTTCTGCATTAAGATTCTCTTTTTCTCGCTGCACTTTATCACACCCCTTTTCTTTTTGTTTCTTTTTTTATTATTTCTCTTTTTTTTTTTTTTTGTATTATATATTTTTTATGCCGATCGAGCGTGCGCGACTACTTTCCTTTTCTTCTTCTTCTTCTTCTTCTTCTTCTTCTTCTTCTTTCTCTTTCTCTTTTGCCATGAGCTCGATGTCTTTTACGGTAGTGTAGTAGCAACAGCAACAGCCTCAGATCTCGAGTGTCCTGATTTTTTATGTACCCCTTTTTACCACCATATATCTCTTTCTCTTTCTTCCTTCCTTTCTTTATTTTTTTATTTCTTTCTTTCTTTCTTTCTTTCTTTCTCTTCAGTTCGTTCATTCGTTGGTTCGTTGGTTGGTAGCAGGACAAAGCTCGAAAAAATATATGGACAGGCTCTTGGAAACTACCTTACGTTAATGGTCCATTGTCGGGGATAGTGATCATAAAGAGAGAATAACCGTTTCGTCCACGAGAGTACTCGAATGATTCGAATATCGAAAATATTCAAAAATAATATATAAATCTCAAAGGGAATTATAAACGGTTAATAAATCTAATGAACAATTTATTTTGAACTAGTTGTACGTTTCGTCCCTTACTGGGGACTTCATCGGCAACTAAAAAAATTTTTTATTATGACTTGTTAATAAATATAAAACATTACAATAAATTCTAATTTTTAATTTTTTAGTTGCCGATGAAGTCCCCAGTAAGGGACGAAACGTACAACTAGTTCAAAATAAATTGTTCATTAGATTTATTAACCGTTTATAATTCCCTTTTGAGACTTATATATTAATATATTTTTGGACAAGAATATTGATAATTAAATTCAAAAATAATATTTCCAAAATAATCACATACATTTATATATTTCAATTATCTACATTTCTTAATATTATATATTTGTTAATAAATGTGTATATATGTGTTCGCACGTTCCACGTTCCGTGTTATTTATTGAATAATTGAATACAATTTCGACATCCTTGATACATTAATCCTTTATACAAAAGAGGATCAAGCTTTGAATGATCTAGCCAATGTATTACCGTAAAAGCGTTCTTATGCTTTTACTTCAAAGTCTCTAGGGATGACGTCGAATAAGCAAGGAGAACTTGCTGAAGTGTCTTGACCATAACAGCAACTGACTGACAAGTAGTTATACCGCAAGAAATTCTTCCCAAGAGATTCGAATCTTGATCTAAAGAGAAAAAAAAGAAAGAGAGAGAGAGAAGCATATGGGGTGGGGGGAGGGGGAGGAGAGAAAAAGGATGAAGCAATAAATTTGCCACGACGACCCAATAGCCGTGAAACTCGCTCGTATAAAACTCCTTTGACCGTTTCTTTTTCTTCCTTTTTCTTACTTATTACTTTTCTCCGCGTGTTCGAGAATGAAATATAACAAGCGATCGCGCTATATATTTTACGAAAGAAATATGAACGATAGAACGTGAAAAATGATTGATGAAAAAAAAAAAAAAGAAAAAAGAAAAGGATAACAAAATAATTCTTGATTATCGATAATACGATCGAACTTTTATTTCATAGCGTTCTTTTTTTTTATATTCGTTTATATTATTACCACAGGAGTACGATCGCCATGTTATAAATATGGCTACAATATTCACAATGAAAGGACGATTTTTATTGCCACTAGAGAGCGCGTCTAGTCGCATGGTCTGATTTTTCAAATATGAAAAAAACTACCTTTAATTTAGGAAAAAAATAGAATTTATTGGTTATGATATCACAAAGTCAAAAAATGTCGATAAATCATCCTATATATCTGTAAAAAAAATTGTGAAATGGAATCAATTTATCTTTAATTCAATTAGTATAAAAATGAATAATACTGCATGTCAAATGTAATTGCTAGTTACCTTAAACAGTTAACCACAAAATCAACAATATAAAATAACCTGTTGAGCTGTAAGAAAATTAATCCTAATCCTTTAATTAATCCTTAATTAAATTAAGAGGCTTCTCGTGATTAAAACAAAAATAGCAAAGAAAACTATTTGTTTCATTTGTTTATTTATCAAATCACACGTACTTAAATCTGAACTTATGAACACCACCACCGCCGCCCTCGTGGATAATTATCGTACTCGATATTTAGTCATTTTCAACAACACAAATTCGACTAAAACGCCTAACTCAATCGTCCTCCTTGTATATAGCTTCGTTTTTATAACGATCAAATCTCCTATCATAGTAATTTTACTTAATTCGAGATCTGTAAGCATTTTTAAACACAATTTGTACATTTGAAACTAGTTCTATTAGTTGGATAGTTTGTTAAAACAATTTTATGATTTCAGAATAATAAAAATAAATATTAATGAAAATAATCGATAGATGTGTGTGTGAAAGAATCGATAGTTAATAATCGAATATCGTTTGTTGTCATCATACCTGCACTATGTAGGGAAATTTAGTTTCAAAAGTAAAGTCCCTAGAAAGAAATTTTTAGGTACAAAGAGTCTTCAAGGAAGCCATGTGGTTTTTTAGGATTGGGCAGTAGGAATGAGAACGTTTTATCGGAAACATGTTAATGTTCTCAACCGGATTTGTGTAGCCTCATCGAGGAATTGAACGTGCCTTTTTGGTTAAGAATACCAAGATGGTAAGTTAGCTTTAAGTTATCTATTTGATATCTGCTTGCATCGAATTTATAATGCAAAATAATCAAAAAGTTTTACATGAAGTGTATTGTGTATTAATTAATGGTCATTGGAATTGATTAATTTTATATATATAGTAAATTGTGTCGAAAGAATTTGAAAAACACTATTCTGTAAGGCGTGCGGGGTTTCTCTTTTTACATTAAAGATTACAATTTTCTATTGTACTAGGTATTCTTTCTTTTATATTCAATATTTTAGATGATTGGGTTGCTGATATGTAACAAAATATTTATAAATAATAATTATTTAYTGTTGTAGAAAGTACACATTGTTATTATAACCTAAGTAAAGAAATTCATTTATCGTAAAAATTTTTTTATTTATATATTTTCGCGTTAACATATTATACACGTTTCTGTTATTAACATTTCTTATTAAATGTTTCATTTTTTTTATTTAGGCTCGCGGTCCTAAGAAACATTTAAAGCGTCTCAATGCACCTAAAGCATGGATGTTGGACAAATTGGGAGGTGTTTATGCACCTCGTCCGTCCACTGGACCACACAAGCTTAGAGAATCGCTTCCTTTGGTTATATTTTTACGTAATAGATTGAAGTATGCTTTGACCAACTGCGAAGTTACTAAGATCGTGATGCAACGACTTATCAAAGTTGATGGCAAAGTACGCACAGATCCTAATTATCCTGCTGGTTTTATGGGTACATAAAACGTCATATTTTATTTTTCCATGGCCTYATCGAAGCTGTTGTACTTTTTATAAATAAATACTGCAGTCATAATTGGCCAAAAAAAAACAGGCTCCTTTCTTTTGGTCGCAGGTTGAATTGAAAWAAATATTCTTGCTGTATTACCCAGAAGGAGTACAAATGTTATATTCATACTTAAGTGTTACAGTTGTTACAGGAATGTATTAATTAATTGTTTTATTCATTACAGATGTTATAACCATCGAAAAGACTGGTGAATTTTTCCGTTTAATTTATGATGTAAAAGGCCGCTTCACTATTCATCGTATCACTGCGGAAGAAGCCAAGGTATTTTCAAAATACTTTTGCTAATTTTGTTTATTTTTCATATGGATCATTCTTATCCCATATATTGTTTTTCTTTATAGTACAAATTATGCAAAGTTAAGCGAGTCCAAACCGGTCCCAAGGGAATTCCATTCCTWGTTACCCACGATGGAAGAACTATTCGTTATCCTGATCCACTTATCAAAGTTAACGACACTATTCAATTGGACATTGCCAGTGGCAAAATTTTAGATTCTATTCGTTTCGATTCGGGTAAATATTTATCGTCAATATATTAACGTGAGACGTTAGTTATAAGAATTTTTCTTGAACATTAAACATTATCTATACTTCTTTACATGTAGGTAATTTGTGTATGATCACTGGGGGAAGGAATTTRGGTCGTGTGGGAACGGTCGTTAGTCGCGAACGGCATCCTGGATCTTTTGATATTTGYCATATGAAAGAYTCTCAAGGGCACGTTTTTACCACTAGGTACGTTAATGCATTTAAATGAATTATTTTAATTTAGCCACGGGATGAGAAGCTATTGTATCTGCTATAAGACCATTTGTATTCAACGTGGCCAAATGAAATTTAGTTTGTTATGGTCACTGATTACGTTTTTATGGATTTTCTGCATTTCTTACAAAAGATACAAATGCACAATGGATTTATTTTATATGAACAATTTCTAATAACGAAAAATTTACGTAGGTTGAACAACGTATTTATCATTGGCAAAGGTCTGAAGGCATATATCAGTTTACCGAGAGATAAAGGTGTCAAGCTTTCCATTGCGGAAGAACGTGACAAGAGATTAGCAGCAAAGGGAGTAAATTAATATATATTTTTAATAAAATACTGGATGAACTGATATTTGTAACAATGGTAACTTTTCCCTCCAAAATTGTTTCTTGCATATTTATTCCATCGACGTTAATAACAGTACTCTCTCTCTCTTTCCATCATCCAAATAAATTTTTCTTTTCTACGATTTGTTCCATTATTTTTGGAAGATTCATTTGCAATGTTAATATCAACCATTATATTTTCTACTATAAAAACATACGTTCTTGTTGGTTTTGGGAGACAAGAAATCAAAAAAGATATTTTTATTTATTTTATTATACAATTAATTAATTTTTTCGTTATTTCATTTTTTTTTTTTAAAGTAAACAGATTTACTTTGTGCAACATAAGTAACAATGAATTAGTTTTAAGAATAATTATTCAGAATGAATTTTCGTCGATTTTTAATTGTAGCGCGGTAATTGTTAAGAGAAAGATTTAAAAATTTTAATTTTCCTCTGACGGACAAATGCGTAAACTATTGATTAATCCACGTAACTCACGTGGTAAGTAGTTATCGATCGTATTATTTGAAAT
The DNA here is from genome assembly GCF_001313835.1 of Polistes canadensis. Classification (NCBI taxonomy): domain Eukaryota; kingdom Metazoa; phylum Arthropoda; class Insecta; order Hymenoptera; family Vespidae; genus Polistes; species Polistes canadensis. The sequence continues at coordinate 382,192 of NW_014569637.1, read as the reverse complement.
CTGTAATATCGACATAAGCGTCGATAAAAATGATTATAGAACAATATGGCAGTTCATAAGAGAGAAGACGGGTGATAAGTGATATCGTTGACACACGTGTGTTTCTATACGAATTATTGAGATAAAAGTAAAATTATTTTAACAATGGATGAAGATACGAATCGTCCAAATGAAAAATTTGAATTACCGATAAAAATTATTCTTACATTTATTGTGGCATTAATAATAACTTTAGGTAATTAAATAAATAAAATTTATAGGTTAGCTCACGCATATGTCTCTTTATATTGAATTTCATTTTTTATTTCGTTTTCTATATATGATAAAATTTCATGATCGTGTATTTCGATTCATTAGTTTTATATAAAAATGTTACCAAAAGTGATTTAATATTATACGTAACGTCATATCCAACTTTATTGTGTGCATAGATAAAAACACATGTCCATTTAAATCTTTATTTTGTCAATCATCAAATCATATTAATAGAACATAATTATTTTATATCGTTAATACTCACTTTTGGTAACAGAAAAATTCTATTAAGCGCATAGTGTATTTTGCTTCTTTGTATAGTAATTATACGAGTGTACAATATACACTATTAGTAGGATACAGTTTAATAAACACATGATATAAAACATTCTGTTATGAATCGCGTAATAAAAAAATAGAAACATTTTGATTCGATTGTATGTTTAACTACGCTGGTATTTTTTCCTTTTTGTCGTATTTATTAAAACTGGGATAATTTTGTTTTTGTCAATAGTAGTGATTGCTAAATGGCGTAAAAAAAAATTTATCGGTCAGACTATATTACTGACTGGACTTAGCGATGCTGGAAAAACTTTGATACATTCGCGTTTGGTTCATTCCAAATTTGTTGAAACTTATACATCTGTTAAAGAAAATATAGGAGAGATGGTAATCAATAATGTAAGTCTGCGAATAATATTAATAACATATTTAACAATTTATGAAATAACAATCTATCGAAAAGCAGTTTCAAACCTAAAGTATTAATAATTTTAATAAATTATTCATTCAGAAAACATTAAGGATTGTTGCTCTACCCGGAGATGAGCGGTTACGTTATGAATTCTTTGACAAATATAAATTAGCTGCGAAAGCAATTATTTTTGTCGTTGATTCTGTTACGTTTCAGAAAAATATTCGAGATGTAGCAGAGTGAGTATTGAAAGTACTAATATACTAACTTGTATCTGAATATTTCTAATATTTCATAAAACAATCTATAAATTATATTTTTTTAGATATTTATACAACTTATTGTCAGATATAGATGAAGTCAGAAGATTACCGATATTAATTTTGTGCAATAAACAGGATCAAACTATGGCTAAGGGTTATTCCGTAATCAAATCATTACTGGAAAAAGAAATGAATCTTTTAAAACTGACTAAACCTAATCAACTAGAAACTATGGATGCGTCATTTAAAAACACCCTTCTTGGAAAACATAGCAAAGACTTTCAATTCCATCAACTCAATTCAAAAGTTACATTTGCCGAATCGAGTGCCTTTGTCAAAGATCCTGAAACACCGCCTCAAATGACAGCATTACAAGAATGGCTAGAACGTGTTGCGTGAATCTCTCTCTCTCTCTCTTGTCTCTAATTTTTTAATATATAAATTATTTGTTTGTAACTGCTTTTTCCTCTTTTTTTCACTTGTTATACATATCCAAACATTCTACACACAGAATCGATTCTATTTTTTATGAACACATCATCCCTACTTTATTACAATAACTCATCATAGAAATAAATACAAATGTTTATTATCGTAATAAGTAAATATATTTATATATATATATATACATAAATAGTTTATATATTTTTTATCAAGAAAAGTAAATAAAACAAAAAAAGCTGTGACAACATGAAAAGAATGTCATATGAAAACTAAGAAAGAGCACTGTTGGAAAAACTAAAATAATATGAAGAAGTATATTACTTGAAAAATAAGTAAGCGTTGTTGATAAACTTTAAATAAGAAAATACTACAATAACGACTTCCAATTGGTACCATTCAAATGTTTTCTAAGCTTATTATATTAAATATCATCAATCTACTTGAACAAATTTATTATATCGAATGATTATAAAAATTGTTAAAATCTTTAAAAATTATATTAAATTAATGGAAGTTCCTCTGAAATTCATAAATATTCATTTTGTTCCACACCACTGCATTTATTCACTCATGTTTTAAATATTTAACCTACATTTTACGTATAATATAAAATAATGATAAAAACTATCTGATTATTAGAAAACACTAATAAACAAGGACAGAGTACTACAAAACTTTCTTACAATTAATTAAATACAAATATAAGTGTGTTTGACGAACATAATGAAAGTTTTCTATTTCTAAAATATTCCAAACTATTGATAAATAAAAAAATATTACTCACAAGTAGAAAGAGTTGAATAGGTTATCGTTCCTCGAGACTGCAGTTTGATAAATAACATTTAAAGAATGACTAAAAAGAATTCTAAGAAAATGAGTAAGAATAATTATGTTAACCCTGGCACCAATTAGCTCATAATACGGTACTGTATTTACCTCTGATAACGGTTTGAGAGGAAAACCGATCAAATAACCTTGAATAAAATACAAATTTAATTTAAAATCTAGTGATTAAAGTATATTTGCAATAAGATAAAAGATAACAACTATAGTGATAATCAATAATGAGGAACATTTAAATAAGAAAGATCCATTAAAATAAAATTTTTTATTTAAAGTTGTATTATCTAAAAATTTCCACGGCCGTATCGATTGAAACATTAAATAACTAGCAACGTTTTACCAACGTGTAATCAGTCGTGTTATTGTTCTAACGTTGGAAGGAATCATGTCGGATAAACCCCAAGATTTGACTCTAAATTATATTGATATAGGAGGTAAATTTCTAATATATATATTTATTATTTTTAATCACACTATAACTTCTAATGAAAATAGATTTTTAATTAAATTATATTATAACTTTGCCAGATTTCTTTGAATAATTTTACACAGTGACGATAATAGTTATATATATATATTTTTATTTAATAGTTATTTTTAATTATAATTTTTTAGGTATGCGAATAAGATATAAAAATAGGAATGAAACTTTCACGGAAGATCAATTGGTAAGCACAGATCCGATTGAACAATTCAGAGCATGGTTTACAGAAGCATGTCATACGCCGTATATAGCCGAACCAAATGCTGCATTTCTTGGAACTGCAACTAAGTAATTTGACTTCTTAGATATATTGGGTATCTACGGTTTTTCTGATCAAATAGTGTCAACATATTCTATGCATAAAAATAAGGTAAAAATTGTATACAATTATAGGTCATTTGAAAAACCTTAGATACCCTTTATATTAAACTTTAATAATAGAAAGCGTATAATAAAATATTATTTCAGAGATGGCTTTCCATCTGTAAGAGCAGTACTATTAAAAGATTATAATGCGGAAGGTTTTAAATTTTATACTAATTATCATAGCAGAAAGGGTAGAGAAATAGTAAGCTTACATGCTCAAATTTGATTATTTTCTATTATTTTAGAATGGAGAATAAAAATTAAATTGAATTTGATTTTTAGGAAGAAAATCCTAATGTTGCAATGACCCTCTACTGGGAACCATTACACAGAGCTGTACAATATATTATTTTTATTCATTTATAAATCATAATCTTTTAATTTGTAATACTATTAATTTATTTATCGAATATTACAGATACGAATAGAGGGAATAGCTGAAAAAACTTCAGCTGAAGATTCAGATAGATATTTTCATAGTCGACCATATCCTAGTCAAATAGGATCGATAGCAAGTCATCAAAGTTCCGTCATTGCTAACAGGAAAACTCTTATCGTGAGAGAAAAGGAATTACTTGCTACGAATACTAAAGAAACAGTTAAAAGACCAGACTATTGGTAATACTTTTTTGAATCTCTTTTGATTAATTTTCTTATATGTGGAGTCATCATGTATAAAATCAATTTATTAATTTTTCTAGGGGTGGTTACTTAATTAGACCAAAGTCAATAGAATTTTGGCAAGGGCAAAGTGATCGCTTGCATGATAGAATTGTTTTCAGAAAGTCAAAACCTAACGAAAAAATTGATAATATTTTCGTTCACGAAGGAAAAAATGGTTGGGTGTATGAAAGATTATCGCCTTAATAATTAGAATTTGTTGTAATTAGTTATATATTTGTCTTCCAATGCTTTTAAATTTCAATTAGATTACATATACATATTCTTCTTATTTTTATTTTATTTTTTTTTAAGCCAGGAAAGCTTTAATATCTCCCTTTGTAGGCCTAAAATAAACAAGTATAAAATAATATTATGATATTACTTATAGAGAGAGAGAGAGAGAAAATTGTTATGAATATTAGAAAAAATATATTTTCAGCAATTGTTACTAACCTTGTGAATTTTTCCATACCACTTCAGTGTTGAACATTTGATCCTCCTTTACAATAGTTTCAAATTGACGCATCCCACCTCCCACGCCAAAATAATACGTCTTCGCAGCTACGAATCTAAAATAATCAGTTATTTAATATTTATGAAAATCCTGAAATAGATATTACTCTTACCCGATGCCATTAGGTTTCAATCTCTTTTTAAAAACTTCATATAATTTTCTATGATTTTCAGGATTGTAAATAGTTTCACTGGTAAAAATAAAATCATACTTTTGATCCTCATTATTATCGAAAAGCATTACAAATGATGCCCAATCTCCGCAATAAAATTCACACTTATCTAATATCTTCCATTTGTCTTCAAAATTTAATAGAACATTTGATATAGTAACTGACTTAATTACTTCTACGTTCTGTACAAAATATGCATTGCATTATATAAGTTATCTTAAATATTCTAGATAATAAAAATAGTAAAACAATAGTAAAAATATACAAACATAATCTTGAAAATGAACGAGAGAACCTTTCAAGAGTGCTACTAATCCAATTATTCCAGTACCACAACCTAAATCCAGCACTAACTTATTTTCAAATGCTATATTCTCTTTAATTAAATATTCAATCAGATCATAAGTGCATTCCCATATCTTCAAACCACCTTGATAGTTAGAAATAAGTTTTTACAATAAATATTATAGAAAATTTCTTTTTTTTAATTATAACTAAATTATAATTAAATGATATACCTTCATATTTAGCAGGTATAAGATCAGAATGCTGTGATTCTGCTTCAATAATATTTAATGAATTATTTTTTATTAAGTTGCACAGTACTTTGTCAGAACGGATTAATTTTAATTTTATTTCATCAAAGATTTTTGTTTCTAAATATTCATCAGGTTCATAATTTCGATCGTAATCAAATGATGTTAATTCAATCCTAGATGCATCCATCCAATCAAGAGTAGATTTTTCTTTATCAATATTATCTTCTATAAAATATATGTTTAACACATTTAAATTATGGCGCCAATAAAAATGGCGACGATAGTTAAGGTGGTATAACCTCAAACATGATATCAAATTTATTTATTTTTTAATAAATATTATGAAATGTTTAATAGATGAATATCTTTACCGTGATTTGTTTTGGAGAATCCAAATTTAAACATTTTATCCTTTTTATTAGAATTTGTTTATAAATCTTGATAAAAATTTTAATTTAAACAGATATATAAATGTAGAACACACTTATATATTATAAAATTTAATTTCAGGTCATTTTCAACATTTTCTTATCACCATTTTAACAAATTAAAATAAAATAAATTTAATGTAGTAATACAATTTAATGTAATATTATTTAATATTAATTGCATCGATAATTTAATTAATCTTTTTATATCGTAGTAAAATTAAATCCACAAAATACATTCAATTACAGACGAAATATATATTTAAATCGTTCATGAAAACGATACTTTCAATAGATCGAAAGTTATCGAATGTAACCTATTCTATCGAAACACTCTTCTGAAGTATACTCTCATCTGACAATTTAGGCTAACTTAAAGTATCAAATTCATAAGCTTGAATCATTTGTTGAAAACTAATATACATATTATTACTATTATTATACAAAATGTCAAGCACAGTTAACAGTATAATTACTAACAGAAATCGAGATTGTTTGGCTTGCAGAATTATTAGTGGTGGTGGTTTGATTGGAGCAGGTCTTTATGTTTCTTATAATAGTAAGAAATTACAAAAAACTAAAGGAAAAGCAGTGATGTATACTTTAGCAAGTGGTATATTGCATTAATTACAACACCAATATTTTCTCTTTTTACCAATTTTGTTCAGTACATTTATATTTTATAGTATTATAAATATTGTACATTTTTTAAGGTTATTTTATTATTAGACTATTATTTATCTTACTTTCAGGACTGGTATTATTGGGAACCACTAGGATACTAAATCTACCACCATTTCGAAACCAGTTTACTAATCATAACTAAACAATATTTAAATATAATTAAAACAATATAAGAACACAAAATATGTATTAACACATACAGGATTATAATAATGTTATACTACACGTAGAAAAACTCTCACAAAATATTACTTTCTTTCCTACTATAGTATATTGTGCTATATAGATTTTTATATTACACACACATTCTATTAGAATTAATGATAAAAATAAATTGTAATAGATTCAAAAAACAGAAAAACCTAATTAATTTACAATTAGGGTTAAATAATAAAATTAAATAAAAAACGCATTTAAGTATTTTCCTTCGACTTGTTAATGGTTTTTTTTTTATTGCTGTAAACATAGGAATAATACATCAATGTGCATTAGTCTTATAAAGGTGCAATCATTTAATTTGAAAAAAAAAATTAAACACTTTTATAAAAACATCAATTTCTTTTTTTAATGTCATGGGAGAATATATTGTTGTATAGTAGAAGGATTATTTTGTATCGTTTTTTAATTTTTTTGTAAGTATTTTATCATTTTGCGAATAATTTGCCTTTGAACAATTAATTCGATTTTTTGTTTAACATTATTTGTATAAAACTTTTCCAATGGAACGGGGAAATGTATTTTTTTTTTCTTTTCTTGTAGTCCTACACAACACTACAATGAAGTTTTTTTTCATCATGACTTCTTTCTCTCTAATTTATTCACTCAACACACGATTGAAAAAAGAACTTTGCTTACGATCAGAGTTGTGTTTTATCTGATCATATCAAAGAATTGGAATGAATACTGACAAGTTTACTAAATTATTTATACCCTTATTATACCACTCAATTATACAACTGAGACGAGTCTAAATAATTCTCAACAAAGGTACGAAGTGAGAAAAAATGCTGAAACTATTATTGCAAAAGCATGGATTTAACCATTTGTATCCTTAAATGTTTATAATATTAAAAAAAAAAGATGGCATCAGGCACATTTATTATTATCAAACATATTTCTTTTTTATTTTTCTATTCTTTTTTTTTATAAATTCTTTCGAATGAAGGTCCAAAATAAGATGTTTTATAAAATAAAGACATTTTTCTTGAGAAAGTGTCAAAAAATAAATATGTTTGCTAATAATATCAAATTACAATGGGAGTTATTTGCATTATAGTTCTTAGTTTGTTCACCCCGAGCCTGATACTATCTTTAGTACTAAAGAGAACTTTCCCGCTTTCTCCTTTCACTTTCTTTTAAAATAATAATTCTTTAAATATATATATATATCTAATTTTCCTCCGTACACATTTCAACATGTAAAAAGTCTACATGGAAAGGAAAAGTTACTGAAAAAATACGGCGACGATTATTACGATGCATTATCGTAAAAAAATCAAATATTACTTTTTTTTAAGCTTTTCTCCTATTCTCTTTTTTTACCCCTTATTTTTTTTAAATAATAATTCACAGTACAGATACACTACTGTCTGTACGTATGAATAAAATAAATTATTTAAAAAAAAAAAAAAAAAAAAAAAAAAAAAAAAAAAAAAAAAAAATTGACAATACGTTGCATCACGAATTTCATACTTGACGACTTAATAATAGAAATAGAAGACGAAAAAAAAAAAAATAAAATTAATCGATCATAAATATTTATGACAAAACGGAGGAAGACAATTTGGCCAGATGAAAAAAAAAATTAATAATAATGTTCCGCAAACCCTTTGATGTTGTGTTAACAGATAAGTTATACGAAGCTTCCTTTTTCTAATGAAATTAAAATTAGGTTTTAATTGTATGTAAAACTAGTTCAGTACCGCGTATGAAAATAGATATCGTGTCCAATCAACTGTTATAATTATTTCTCGCACTGTCGAAACGTTTGTGTGCTCCGGAGAATGTGTTTTCCCTACCACGTGCTTGATATCCCCAACGATCTGAAATTATTTATACTTCCTTAGTTCATTGTTGTTATTATGATTATTTTTTTTATATGTGTGTAATATTTAATTAATAATATTTTCAATAAATTTTGCTGATAAAACAACTTACTGCGGTTGTAGCCACCACCACCAGTTCTCGTAGCCAATTCGGATAATTTGGGGTTGATGATTTGATTAGCCTCTTGAAGTACATTTATCAAGTCTTTAGCTTGTCTGCTATTTTGTGGTGTGAAGAATGCGTAGCTTGTTCCTGTGCTTTGTGAACGTCCTGTTCGTCCAATTCTGTGTATATAGTCTTCAGACGATGATGGGTAATCGAAGTTGATCACATATTTTACATCGTCAACATCTAAAGAAAAATAATCGTTGTAAAAGAGGTAAAGATGATTTTTAGATGCGCATATTTTTTTTTTTTTTAATCATACGAATCTAAACGAGTATTTATTTTTTTTTGTCTCTAGCTTTCGTATAGTAGAAAAGTATATATCAAAACAGAAATGTGAAAGCGCAGAGAATTTAGCCAGCATCACTAGGACTCTGATAATATTTTTATCTTTCTATCTTGCATTACAATTTTTAATATTATTTGTTCCTTAAATTACATAAAAATATTTATGTATATACATATTACTATTGTATATATGCAGTTAAACCTATAATCATTCGTACATTCATTAAAATGGAATATTAAATAAATGAAAAATAGAATAGAATGTTATCTTTTTCTCTCTGTAATAATAGATAGATCAAAATAAAAGTTATAGTTTCATTTATTCTAAATCAATAATTCCACGCAACAGAGTGAAGACAAGTTCTGATAATAATTGAAAATTAATATTTATTCATATCAAAATATTTTTATAGATAAATATAAAAAGTAGAAGCTTAAAAGTTGATAGAGAGCGAGAAAGATAAAAAAAATATAGTAAAGAGAAATAGAAAAAAAAAATGAAAAAAAGAGAGACTAATAATACAATACAAATATAATAACGTTGTCTCCGGAATTATTGTTTTATAAATTATGAAAGGATACAAATTATGAGCTTAGTTTATAAATTACGCATTTAATGCGTACTTTATAATCCTTAAGTCTGCTGCATTATAATAAATACAAACCCGTTACTGCTGAACATTGCATTCCGTATGACTGCAAATAAAGTGCCACCAGGGGGTGTGTAGTCTTGAATGCAAGTTCAGATCACGGACTGTTGTGTCGTGAGCTTCACAGTAGCGATAGTAGCAAAATCAATAGATTGTTGTCTCTGACACCGGCTGGGCATTGGCTATGAAGTGTGATGGTGTACCAAAATGGAAACCAGCGTTTTATCTCACAACCAACCAGCACGATAACGCCCGCGCACCACTAAATACTTCCGTGGTACACAGGCTGTACACAGAGGCACATTAAGTACAAGTATTTTTTTTTATGCAAATTGCGCACGTACTATGAGTGAGCCATGTTATTACTTTTTTCTCTTTACGGTTTTTCATCGCACACTCACGTATTTTGTGCACCATGTGCCTCTGAAACAAAAGACAACCAGACTGATTAACATAAATTAAAAGATGCCCACACTTATATCTCTAAATAAACCATTTCTCATTTTTTCATATCATTATCATTCTTTTTTTATTTTTTAGTTTATTTGTTGTCGTATTAAAACTGTTTTCTCAAGTCTTCGACACAAGCCCATCATCTCATATCCTCTTCGTCTTAGCTCACAGAACTAACACAATGGGAATAGATTGCATTAGCAAATTATTCAACAGCTATGCTGGTGGAAGCACACATTTTTTATCATTACTTTTTAAATGCAAATTAGAAAATAATAAAATTAATCAATATTTAGAAAACTTTTAAAACATTCAATCGTAAGATAGCATTACAATAAACTTTAAATAATTAATAAACTCTAAAAATAAATTACAACATTGCAAAAGTAATAAACAAATAAAAAAGAAAATAAAATTTTTTTTTAAAGATGCTTTACACGTACTATGTTTCCCAAAGAATAGTTTTATACTAATTTTGTTGTTCTTTTTATCGAACTCTTATAAATGACTATTTTGAATTCTTACAATGAAATCGCAATCTACTAATTCCCATACATCTCCATAATTGAAATGTAGACATATAACAATTGGTATAATTGCACCTATAAAATTGATTAAAAAAATTATTATAAATTTGTACATATTAAATTAAACATAAATTCCATGTACAAATACTGAAATGAAAAACAGTAAAGCTGTATGTACGTGTTAATTTGGGAATATATAAATAATACATAGCAAGTTTCATTTATAAGATGTTAAAGAATTATGTCAACTTAAATATTTAATTTTACCGGTGTATAAAAAATATGTATAAAATTATATTGCATAAAAGATTTGAAACTCACTATGTACACAAGGTCGGTCATCTAAAATGTAACAAATTAATATCTTCAAAATTATTAAAAGTTAGTGCGACATTAGCTTCTTTTCTTCTCAAAATAATTTTTTGAAAAAATAATTTTAAGAAAGACATATTCGTCAAGTGACACTAGAATAAATAATTTTGAAGAAATCAGTTAATTACGTTTGAAATGTACTGTCCTGTATATGTGTAGAATTAAAAGCATTCATCACGTTGCATCTATTGATAAAAAATAAAGATATATATATATAAGCTAAAATTATTGTTTAAAAAAATACCAGCTAACTAATGCCTTCTATTTTATGGTCTTTAAAAAGCTTATGTAAGGTTTGAGAATATATATCATATACTTGTACTTCACACAAAGTGTATCTCACTTCTGAAAATACTACAGTTTAATAGCAGGATCTATATTTCCTATCTTATAAAAAAAAAAAAAGTACTTTAAACGTTAACTAGAACTTGAAACTGCGATTAGATATTTTATAAAAATTTTGATAATTTACCTATACGTTACTGGTTATTTTGTTTTTGAAAATATGATCCTACTGTTGATAAGCAGCATTCTCAGATTTATGCAAAATATACGATTACATTGTCTTTGAATGAAAGTACTATGAATATAACCTACAAAAATATATAATAATTGTTATTCAATAATGATCATTATTTCACGTTATCCATTGAACAGTGAGGCATCACTTCATATAACCAGTCTGTGCTACATCGCCATCTCTCCCTCTATATATCCTTTAATATCCACGGAATTTATACTAACACATTTTATTTGCATGACTTAGAATTGTAATTGTTATGAAAATTGTTTTCTTTTTTTTTAAATTGCAAGATATTTTTTATTCTAAAAAATAATAAAATAGAAGAAATGTATTACTTACCCAATCCACGTGCAGCAACATCCGTTGCTACAAGAATAGAACCTTTCTTGTTCCTGAATTCTGTTGAATTATAATAAATTAAAATTTTAAACAATGTTGTTGTTACAAATGTGTGTGTAACAACACACAGAAAAAGATGAAAATAAATGAAAAAGTTTAAGGGAATTATACCTCTTAAAACATAATCTCTTTCTTGTTGCGACTTATCACCATGCATGCACACTGCAGGCCAACCGTACCTCCTAATATTCCTAGTGATATTTTCAACTTTCTTTTTAGTTTCTACAAAGATGATAGTCTTTCCACCGTCATCATTAACATTGCCAATTTCTTGTAATAGAGTTCCCAATCTGAAATTTAATTAAACATTTGAATATAACTAATATTATTTTTTATTTATTAAATATATATATATATATATATATATATATATATATATATNAGGTTTACTTTTTTCTTTTTTTTTCATTTTCTCTTGGCGAAAAATATCTTTCAAATCAATTCGACAATAATTAAATATATATGAAAAAATTAACATTCATAAAATTAAATCTGTTTATATCAGTTCTTCTTAGAGGTAAAAGTAAAGGTGTAAATGCAATCAAAGAATTTCATTTACCAATTTCATCATCTAACAGATATTTCTAATATTTATCTTTTTGTATGATTAAAACAAACAACTTCAGGAAATTACGAACTACTTACTTTGATTCTTTTTCATGTTCTTGACAAACATCGACTATTTGTAAGATGTTGTGATTAGCCGCCAAAGTTAAAGATCCAATATTTAATTGAGTATAGTCTGTTAGATATTCTTCAGCTAAATTTCTTACTTCTTTCGGCCAAGTAGCTGACCACATGAGTACTTGTCTATCTGGTCTGATTTGTTCTATGATTTTTCTAATTTGCGGTTCGAAACCCATATCTAACATACGATCGGCTTCGTCCAATACCAGATATGTACACCTGCGTAAATTAGTCGTACCACGTTCTAAGAAATCGATAAGACGTCCTGGTGTTGCTATGCAAATCTCAACTCCACGTTCAAGATCACGTGCTTGGCTGCCTTTTGGTGCGCCGCCAAAAATACAAGTATTCCTTACATAAGACAATGATCCAAAATCATTAACAACGCTTTGTATTTGTTGAGCAAGTTCTCGAGTCGGAGCTAAGACGAGAGCAATAGGACCATCTCCCCTATTCAAAGGCTGCTGACTATTAATGTGTACAATAGCAGGTAATATGTATCCTAAAGTTTTTCCAGATCCAGTTTGTGCAATTCCAACCATATTAAGTCCAGACATAGCAATTGGCCAGCCTTGAGCTTGTATGGCAGTTGGTTCTGTAAAACCTTGCTTTCTAATAGCCTGCATAACGTATTCTGGAAAGTTTCCTTCTTCAAAAAATTGAATTGGATTGGGTATTTTCTCTCCCTTAAGAGTAATTTTGTTTTCTTCTCTAAACGAATCGACTTCACGAGGATGACGCGATTGTACATTCGGGTGTGGTACATAAAAATCTTTTTTAAATGGTTTCAAATTTTCATAATCCCAATTAGGTTTTCTCAAATTAGTACCAGCTACATTGGCATTACGTTGACCGCGACTAGCAAGACCTCCTCCACTATTTCCACCAGTACCGCCATTACGACTTCCAAATCTATTGTTTGTATTACTACTGCCATACCCATTTCTTTGGCTTACTCCTCCGCGATGGCTGGCGCCATTGCTACGATAACCACCAGACATAGATCCGTAAGTCCTGGAAAAATAAAGTAAACTTACTTTAATTGAATAAAAACAAATAATAAACAAAAAATGTATTACTAAAGAAAAACCGAAGTTTACTAGTAAAGTATACAATTGTAGTGAACATTGAGAAACGGTTCCAGACTTTAGTGTGTGGACTCCGAAGGCATTAGTTCACATTTTGCTTTTCCTCTTACAAGCATTCATGCTCCATCGAAATACAAAATGGAGGCATGCCAAAATAAGAGGATTACTAATTAATTTCGTTTTGTAAATCGTATATATTTCTATAAGTAAATCTTATATTGCACAATTCTATCCACGCAAGAATTCAGAAAATGATAATTGTTCTGTTAATGTTTAAAAAAGAAAAAAAAATAGAGGGAAAACAATTACTTAAAAAATCAAATAAAATGTTTTGTTACAAAATTCTTCTAGCTATTAACTTTAATTAGTCAATTATAATATTTGTTCGAAAATAAAATAAGGATTAGTAGAATACTAACCCAATTCTTATTATTCCAAGAATAGTACTCCTGGTTCGTATCCTTAAATGAAGACATTTATAATAAAATATTAAAATTAAATCCAATCATAGCTAAGAAAGTAAATTAATAGTTATTAGGAAAGTAATAATGTCTTCTAGAAATTTCAATTTTTTAATTTCCTTTTTTTCATCGTATACGCGAGAACAAAATGGATACTTTCATTATGGACGGTTCGATAATTTCGCGCATTGCGAATCCTGTCGATGTGCGCATGATGGAAAGTTCCAGAAATTTACACAATCATATTATAAATTTTCCATGAATCACTGCGTATAATCCATTAAACCTCATGTTTCATAGTTAATAATAACGATAAAAATTCTGAAATACCTACTAAAATAGTGATATCAAATTAAACTGAATTTCTTTACTCACATGTTGAATAGTTGTAACTGCTTTAGTCCCAGAAGAGAATGTATATGGTGTGTAGTCGTTGAAACTTTTTTTTTTTCTTTAACTGAAAGCAGCAAAGATTTCTGTAAAATAAATAATTCGATTATAACTTCGCTGAAATATTGTTTAGAGAGGGTATTGAAGAATCAAGAATAAAAATAGATGATGAAATAAAAAAAAATGAACAGTATAGTAGAAAACTAAACCTACCCGCGCTGCTACCAGGGACAGAAAGAACGACCCAGGCAGATGCCGGATATGAGTCACCTAAGATTCTACTTCCTAAAATTAGTGGTGGGGGTAACAATTCTGCGCACAACTTCCAAATTCATCTTTCGCGCATACTTTCCATGTATCGATCTCTTTTACCTTTTATATATTTCTAGAAAGTTCGAGAACATTACAATTTATTAATCCATAATTACATTTAAGTGATATTAAATATTAAAAAAAATATTTATCATGTCTGAAAATTTGCTAATTTATATATAATTTGTATAATAACTGTTTTACGGTATGCAATAATTGTACGGATTTACTACCAATCAAAAAGACTTGCATGGTAGATCTTTCTGATTGGTCTATACATTTATATCATGCTACTTACCGCGCGCGCACACACACGTGCGTGTGTGTGTATATATATATATATATATATATATATGATATGCATATGTTTTACACCGTGAATCAGTATAATTGTATATTAATTATTTAATATGATTACCAAATAACACAGGGCATGATTAACATAAAAAAAATTTAATGCTTCTGTAGTCCACTTATCGTACGTGTTTATAGTAAACACATTGTAAAAACTATGTACATCTTTGAATCATTTTCAAATTGCACTCATGTTATATTAAAATCTATCCAATATTATATATGCCAAATTAGTTTACATACTTTAGTTTAATATACATATTTAATTCATTAAATTTTAAAAATGTTAATATCCAAATACTTTCGTATATGTATATTAATATTTGTTTATTATTTTATTTATATCCAGTATTACATAAAAAAAATGATAAATTAAATGTTACTAATTTTTCTTAAAATATAGTTTCCTTGTTCTCTAGTTGCCTATAATTATCTTTCAAATGAATATTATCAAATATTTTTTAAGAATAATAAAGCTTGTTCGTAAAAAGTAAAATGTAGAGCTGTTGTTATTGCAGCTTTTAATTGACTCGGTAATAACCCTTTAAACAAACCTTTCGCACCCTCATCTCTTATTGTAACTCTGAAACAATCTATCAGACCTTTGCATTCAAAAAATTTACCAAATCCTTTCCTACCATTTTTAAAACCTTGGATTTGCAGTCTTTTTCGAGCTAAATCCATTGGATATACAATTGTTTTAGCCATCAAACCAGCCACAGCACCCGATATTAAAGAATTGTAAAAGCTTATATTGGTTTCTTTAAAATATTTTTTATAAGTATCTATTAGAAAATTATAAAATAAAAAATGTAAACCACTATGTGGAGCAATTTGTATCAATGTCGGTGATAATCCGGCAAAAAAGACCTTCGGTGATTCTTGGCGTAAAATTACACTGCAAATAAGATACAAACAGATATTTTAAATTACAACAAATAGATTACGTAATAAATTTGTTTTAACCCTTTGCACTATAATAATATGTGAAAGTCATGATACATTTTATGACCCAAACATGAGAAACACGAATTTTACAGGCCAAACATAAGAAGTACAAAATATAGCACCAACTTTGGCACGTAGATCTGCACGTTAAATCATAGTGCAAAAGGTTAATTGCAGTAAAAAATCTCTTTTATTAAACTCACCTACACAAGTGTATTATGCTTTTATATACTTTATCATTAGAAGACTGAGCTATTAATCTCGTTCTAATTGTATCAAAAGGAAAAGATATAATAGTAGCTATACTTCCGGCACTTGCACCAACCATAAAATTTTTCAAATACTTCCACTCATTTAAGATTGAATTCCTATTAGAAAACGTCATAAGTACGTTGTAAGAATAAAACTGTAATAAGATCAAATTTTTCAAAAGTTTTATTTTATTATAATATTTTCAGTCATATTTTTTTATATTTAAGATTATATTTTACCTGTCCTGCCCCATAACTTATAGATAATAATTGAGCAGGTAAATGTCCTTTCCATAATGCAAATATTCTTTCTTCTTTTAATATTAACCAAAATGCTTGGAAAATAGATTGATATTTACTTATATGGTACGGTTTTATGGGTTCAACTTGTAACTATAAACAAATATAAAACACATATGAGTTTGTGAATAAAAAGAAATATATAAATACTTGAATAATATCATAATATTATAAACTTGTGATATTACCTGAAATCTTATTTTCACAACATCCAAAGGTTGGCAAGTAAATCGTGTAAGAAATCCGCTGATAGCTCCTGCAATTGCATGATTTAAATTACTTTCTTTACTCATTGTTCTTATTAAGTGTTTATTGTATAAATATCACGATTCTTCATTTATACTTTCTCAGTTTTACTAAAAATTGAAAAATAATTTACTCTTATTTTTCTATTTTAGAGAATAATGCAGGTTTCGCACTTCAAATTCAACTTTTTACAAATCAAATTCTACTTCTTTATTATGAATTCCAAGAATTTTGATTTTTTAACAATAAATTTACCTTTAATTTGATTATTTTTACAAAAGCATAAGAAAAAAGTTTTATAGAAAAATTTTATTTGCAGAAGGATGAATTTGCTTTACTCCAAGTCGTGTAATATAAAATAAGAGCCGTTTAACAATACTTTAAATTCACTCCAAGTTGAATTGGGAGTGCAAAACCTATAATGTATTGTTAAATATTTCTAGATTACAATATATATATATATATATATATACATAAATTGTTGTAATTCTAAGTGATGACATAAATGACAAAAATAAGAATATCTTCTCTATGTATTAAAATATTTTTCAAATTCATTTATGTTCTAAGATATAAAATTCTATGATTATAACTAGACACTCAGTATAACATAACCTAATTGAGGAATCC
The DNA here is from genome assembly GCF_001313835.1 of Polistes canadensis. Taxonomy (NCBI): domain Eukaryota; kingdom Metazoa; phylum Arthropoda; class Insecta; order Hymenoptera; family Vespidae; genus Polistes; species Polistes canadensis. The sequence continues at coordinate 364,753 of NW_014569637.1, read as the reverse complement.
ATTCACCACATTGATTGGCTATTCCATTCTTATACCGGCGGTCCTACTACGAACGAAATAGATATTGTTAAATATTAGATAAATAAATCTAACGTGTTCGTCAATGTTTAACGTACTTATTTAATAATTAAATTAACTGAGAAAAGTAATCCAGTCTTATTTATCAATGAAACTTCATTTGACATGTCTTACACTGAATTGGAACATGGTTATCAGGCAAGTAAATTGTGATAATATTGACAAACAAACTATGTCAATGAAATCTATGCATTTTTTAACATAAAACAAAACATTAATATAATAGTTTTTTAAATAATTTTCTTTCTAGGGTCTTCGGAGTGCAAGTCGACCTATATTTTATGTAGGCGATATCAATTCTGTACAATCCAATCTTATCGGTCCTGTTGCATCTTCTATTTATCGTTCATCAAAAAGAGTAAGCAGTAATTATAATCGAGTATTAGTATATTAGTAAATAGTATAGAAGTATTTTGCTATCTTTTGATTATACAGTTATATTTTAATCATTATATTATATTAGTTAAATTTTGTTTCCTGATCGTGGCACATGCAACAAATAAATTTTTTTTCTTGTCTGCATTTCATTTTTCTTTAATTTTGTATACCACAGCATTTTTAGTCCATTAATATTATATTTATTTGTTCAAAAATTATAAATTGAAATATTTTAATATTAAATAGATTAAGAAAAATATTATATTTGTCATTGTCAAGGTTTAATGTAAGTATTTAATACATGAATGCAAGATAATAAAAAATATATCAATAAGTTTTTTAAATTGATATTTAAATAATTGAAAATATTTATTTATCTATTTGGTGTGTTGTCGGTATATATATATTAAAAAGAGCAAACTTATATAACACTAATTTGTGAGATAATATACATGAAAATATATTCATACTTACAAAGAGTACAAATGTCAGATAATTTAACAACGTCATCAGTAAACTTATATGTAACACTTTTCTTATCAAAAATTATATGAAAATATATTTTTTTTAAATATTATCTAAATCTTTTTATTATTTATTGTTATAGAGTAACTTTCACTACATAAAGAACAGTGTTCACTTAGGGAGTTTCCAATTATCTAAAAATAGAGTATCCACTACTCACTTTATATTTTTGGTTATTTTATGCAAAGCATGTTTGTACGTGGTTATAACTTTTAATTCAAGTCTTTTATAGTTTGTTTCTTTTTTTATGGTGCTACATATAAAAGTATTTATTAAAATAATTTATACTGTGCATTTTTTATAGTGTTATTATTATCAAGATATCATAATTTGGTTTTTTTACTACTTAACAGCTGATTTACATTGCAAATACTATATATTTATCAAGTAATAGATATATCAAAATTCAACAAATGATAATATCAATATTTTTTGAGCAATATCATCTAATTTTTCATTTTCGTTAGGTATTTTCCTATTAAGTTTCTAATTAATTTGTTATCTATGCACGCATTAACTTTAATGTTAAGCATTGTAATAGAAAAACAGATTTTTAAACTTCTACACAAATTGGAATTACATATTTGTTTACAGTAAATCGTGTATGATCTATAATATGTATGAATAACTGTATATATTCAACTTTATTCTTACAATGGAAAGTATAAATTCTTCAATGTCTATTACTTCAACATCTGAAATATTTCCCGAAGTATATATTGTCGATAATGAAGCAGAACCATATTGGCTAATAATGATGGTAGAGTTCATTTTCTATCAATAATAATGTAAATTTGCATTATATTTTTATAACACGTATTTGTTCTTATAATAGTTAAATGCTTGACGTATACTAATATATGTTGAATAATTATATATAAAAACAAAATGTAACGTATTATCTAATTTTTTGATTTGCTTGTAGAATTGTATGTTATTACTTTGAAAAAATTAAGATTATATACATATATAAAATTAACTTTATCTATCAGAATACAGTAAAGCATACATATACATAAATCATAATTCGTGTGAGTTTATTTTATGTTGTTGGTAAAAAAAAGCATACTCGACACAACGTGTTAATACACAGTTTTTGAGAGTGGCATGTTAAAATCTATATTTCATTATATTTATTCTGTTATCAGTGTGTATTATGTACTTATGAATTGCTAATCAAGGTTTATGATATTTGTATAGTTAGCAAAGATACATAAAGTATTTATTATATCTACTTAAGATTAATTCCATATGAATAGTATTACTAAAGTTTTTTTATTACGAAACATTTTAATCTATGAAAATGATATAATTTCTATATAAAGAGATAGATATATCTCTAACTACAAAATATTTTATCTTATTAATTATGAAAGAAGTATTGATAAGGCTTATAAGTAAATTAAATATAATATGACTATAATCTTCATTAGCTTATAATAATTATAAGCTTTACAAATGATATTAAATGAGATCTATGAGTTTAGTTATGCAGAGATTTGATGAGCACAATATTTCAATGGTATGTGTCGTTTAATGAATAAAATTAAATAAAATTTCCAGAACTTTGATAATATATATTATAGATGCAATACAATATATATTCATGGTCATAAGTAATAGATTAATGTAATTTATTGCAAGATTTTTATGTTTTTAGTGTAATTGATATTTATTATTATTAATTGTAAGACTTATTTTTCCTTAACAATTGTGCCTTCTTTTTTATTTATTTGACAATAGGAGACATAAGATATATTATCTTTTATCTCTTTGAGGAGTGTTATTGGTACTATTATTATTATTATTATTATTATACTTTTTCTAGTATCTGTGTGCCATATGTATTCAATTATATAATTTCAAATTGTGTTTGCAATAATCACTCTACATAGTAATTCATTCTGCTATATTTTGTACACCATTACCGTCTAAAGATAAACAGAAGTATAGTAATAGTAAAAATGTCAGCTGAATCATAGATTAGTTTCTACGTTGATAGTTTCTCGCGTACGATCTAACATTTACTTCTCGCCAGTTGCTATAATATCGAAGCAAGCGTAAGAATGTTCTAATTTTTTGCGCGGCTATATTTAAAAATAATGATGCACGTGTTAATTAAATCTAATTTATAGAATGCCTTTCTAATACTATTTTTAAAGTAACATCACAATAAAGTAAGATTTGATATCTATCAAGATAACGTTAATTTAATAGATAAAATATATAAGTAATATACCTTGACACGATTTTAAATGTCACATTCAATATTCAGAATGACCATATAATTATTGATCAAACTAAGTTTAAATATAAATGTTTCTAATGAGATATTTATAAAAATAAAATTTATATGTGATTGTGAAGATTAATGAAATATAATTATTTGAAGCAAAACAAGATTATAATAATAAATATATAAAGATATGAAGTAATAAAAAAACTTTATTTAATTCTCAGAAGAATGAAGTCATAAGATAATGGTATGTTTTAACTATACATATTGTGAGTGAGTAAATAACCAATTCAACTAATTTTTATTATTTATTTTAAATATGTTCAAATGAAAGAACTTTTTCGAGATACTATTATAAAAATAAATATTTACTTATGATTCGATAATTGTTATATAGTTTTCTTTTTATTTCTGACTACAAAACAAAATATTCTAATACATAATGATTGTAATCTACCTATGCATATTGAATTTATTCTAACTTCTTTTAAGCGCGTTAAAAATAAATAAGAAACTTTTTAAATGATATAACAGTCATCGAATAGTATCTAACATTTTAAGAAATAAAATTCTTATTTGTGGAAAAAAAAGAATCATATTTAAAATCATCTGTGAATCCGAGAGTAAACTTTATGGAATAAAGAACGATGGAGTGGACATGGCTAAAGGATTGGTGGCGTTTAAAAAAGTGGCGTTATTACGAACATGGAAGAAATCCAGAATCAGTATCAGGCATTCGAGATGTTGCTGATTTGGATACTTGCTGTTACTGCGATGAGTGTTTTGTAGGTTGCAAAGGTTTAATAATGAGATTCTGCTTATTTCAACCACATATCAATGCATTGTACTTAACATTAAAATTGATACGCTCATATAAACAAGAACATTTAAACAAAACTTTGTTATAATATTATTAATATATAGGGTGCCTGAGACTTTTTTGGCCAAACAGTATCAGTGTATTCTATGTACACAAATAAGAAAACAACTTCAAACCTCAGAGACATCCTATATATAATATATTATAGTCTTTTACTGCGATAGTATTCTTATTTATATTTATATGATTATTTTTAATATAGAATATATATATCTACATACCTTAAAATAAATATATAAATTATATTCGATATAAGATCCATATAGTTCATAGTATCATTTGGTTTTGTTCAGCATCCTCGTATGTTCTTCTGTTTATCCTTAATTTTGTCTTGTTCTTTAATATGTTTTGCACATAATCTATCACCGCTTATATGATTTAATTGGATGAATATTTTAACACATACTAAAATATAAATCGTTAGGTCATATTAATGTCGCATGTTTTAATCATTTGCACGTACACATAAATGTTTGAAAGGAAAGCAAATAGTGTTCTGTGACAGACATATGTTTTCCTTTTTATGTAGGCAATAACACATGTGATCAACCTGTAAATTTCTTATGTAATTAAGTGGAAAAGAATAATCAAAATAAATAATAGAATGAATAATAATAATCCACGATATGATGAAACTAGCCTCGATCAAAATACTGGTGACGAACCCAGCTTTTTGACCTGTCTAAAGGCGTACTGGGTGAGCACTGTTTAAGACAATCTTTTATAGAAAATATATTTCAATAGCATTGGCAAGCTTATCGTAGTACATTTAATAATATATTAATAATTATAATAACGTATAGATTTCATGTTTCTTGGTATATTTACATAGTAGAACTACTCTCTGTTTATAAAGCTATGCTGAAATGTTAGTAAATAATGTTGCTTGCTTTGCACACCACATGCACATACATATATACATACATATATATAAATATTTCTTTTATATATATTAAACATTAATTTCTATGTTATAGGCCGAACTGTCGGAAGGAAACGATGATGCATGCATGGGAGGCACTGAACTCGAAGGAGAAGGGAAACAAGTTTTGGTTGGCATATGTGCGATGGCCAAAAAATCTCAGAGTAAACCAATGAAAGAAATTTTAACGCGACTTGAAGAATTCGAATATATTAAAATTATTGTATTTCCAGAGGAAGTTATTTTAAAGGTAATATTTTTAAATTTATATATATATATGTCAATTAAGTTTTTT
>NW_014569637.1:339352-359423 GCF_001313835.1 Polistes canadensis | reverse complement strand
TAAAAATTATTTATTTTTTTCCTCGCGTAAAATACTGTATTATTTTTATAATGATCGATATAGTCTGAATATATATATATACATATTTGTTTTTTCTTTAGTGATACATGTCTTTATAAATATAAGTGAAATCATAAAACATGTGTTTCTTGTTTCACAGGAATCTGTAGAAGATTGGCCTATAGTCGATTGTTTAATAAGTTTTCATAGTAAAGGTTTTCCTCTCGATAAAGCTATTAATTATGCTGATCTTCGAAATCCTTTTATAATTAATAATCTTCCAATGCAATATGATATTCAAGTAAGTGAATTTATATTTTCATAGAAAATCTCCTATCTTCAAATAAAATCCTATTACAAAAACTTAATGTAAAAAATAAAATTATTTATTAAAACACATATATAATAATTATTTAAATAGAATTTGTATTATTTAGGATCGTAGAAGAGTTTATGCTATTTTAGAAAGTGAAGGTATAGAAATTCCACGGTATGCTGTATTGGACAGAGATTCGGCTGATCCGAAACGTGAGTAACACATTTGTTAATTTTAATATCTGATTTTAACATACTTTAAATTTATAGCTTGTTTTAATTTGTTATCATTGTTATTTTATTCTAATTTTTGTACTACTATTTATTATTCATATTATTTGTATTGTATCTAAATATAAATATACAGTTTTTGACATGCAAAAAACAAAGAACCCATTCCAGATCACGAGTTAGTTGAATCCGAGGATCATGTTGAAGTTAATGGTGTTATTTTTAACAAACCATTTGTGGAGAAGCCGGTATCTGCCGAAGATCATAATATATATATTTATTATCCAACATCTGCTGGTGGAGGAAGTCAAAGATTATTTAGAAAAGTACGTATACCAATAGAAAAGATTTTAATACAATTTTTTACACATATATACCATATTAATAGTTAATAAATAATAAATATTTTATATCTAACATATAGATAGGTAGCCGTAGTAGCGTGTATTCTCCAGAATCTCGAGTTCGAAAAACAGGCTCTTATATTTATGAAGATTTTATGCCCACTGACGGTACAGATGTGAAAGTATATACTGTAGGACCTGATTATGCACACGCAGAAGCTAGAAAAAGTCCAGCTTTAGATGGTAAAGTTGAAAGAGATTCGGAAGGCAAAGAAATTCGTTATCCTGTTATATTGAGCAATGCTGAGAAATTAATAAGTAGAAAAGTTTGTTTGGCTTTTAAACAAACAGTTTGTGGTTTTGACTTGTTGAGGTATGTATACGAATAAATATATTACTTTATATCATATATTTTGACGATATTTCGTTTGTAATGATAACGATTTTTAATATTTACAGAGCAAATGGTCAATCATTTGTTTGCGATGTTAATGGGTTTAGTTTTGTGAAAAATTCTAATAAATATTATGATGATTGTGCAAAAATCTTGGGAAATATGATATTAAGAGAATTAGCACCAACTTTACATATTCCATGGAGTGTACCATTTCAGTTAGATGATCCACCCATAGTACCAACTACATTTGGTAAAATGTACGTTTTCTTTTTATTTTTCATTACATTTATGCGTAATAAATACATGGATTAGTATAATAAATATTTTATGGTTTAGGATGGAATTACGTTGCGTTGTGGCAGTCATTAGGCATGGCGATAGAACACCAAAACAGAAAATGAAAGTGGAAGTTCGTCATCCCAAGTAAGAATACGATAACTTTATCATAAATATTGTATTATTTATCACTAAATAACTGAATTCGACAGGTTTTTCGAAATATTTGCAAAATACGATGGCTACAAACATGGTCACGTTAAATTGAAACGTCCGAAGCAATTACAAGAAATATTGGATACCGCGCGTAGTTTATTAGCAGAAATACAGCATCGTGCAGCAGGTCCTGAATTAGAAGAGAAGCAAGGAAAATTAGAACAATTGAAAAGCGTATTAGAAATGTAAGGAGTATGAATATAATTTTGTTTGATTAAAAAATTGAGATTATTATTTATAATACTATGTTATTTAGGTATGGTCATTTTTCTGGAATAAATCGTAAAGTACAAATGAAGTATCAACCACGTGGGAGACCGAGGGGAAGTTCTTCCGACGATGGTAACAACCACAGTATGCTTCTTTTATTCATTATATCACATTTATTAAATTGATACACATTTGTATTTGTCTTCTATACTGAACCAGTAATTATGAAAATGGACTAAGTAATTTTTAAATTTTAAGAATATGACGTGAAACAAAATATGATATATAAACATTAAAACAATGTTGTGCATCGTTGTTCTGATAGTTTCCCATTCGTGTGGATATATCAATTTATTTATATAATTTAAATAATATTTTATAAATTGTTTATTTTTCTATTAGATCGACTGGGAGAACCATCCCTTGTTCTCATACTCAAATGGGGTGGTGAATTAACACCAGCTGGACGTATTCAAGCAGAAGAACTGGGAAGAATATTTCGCTGCATGTACCCTGGTGGTCAAGGTAGACACCTTAGTGGTTCGTATCTTATATTCATTTGCTTTTCATATTGCTTATTTTTTAAGTTGATTTATATACGAATATATATATATATAATGTCGAAAATATTATTTATCAATTTTATTATTATTTTCCTGCACTTTTAGCAATACATGCTCGTATAAATATGGAATTACTGGATTGAAGCGAATATATTGAAAAGTTTGTTGTGTGTACATAATTATACTATTTACATTTTTTACATGGACAGTAGTTATACATCTATAGATTTTTTTAAATATTTATCATTAAAAAAAAAGCAAATTCATGAAGGATCGTTAAATATATATATGTAAAATACTACATATTAATTCTATAATACTAATGTGTTAATTTGTATTATTATGAGAAATAATATTTTTCTATGATACAGATATTGATTCATAGATAATTTGGAATGTTATTTCAGAGGAAGACTCAGAGATGTTACCAAATCACGGTAACTTTTTATACTGTATCCATGCTTGTCTGTAGTTGTGTGTAGATTAAAATATATTGTTGTGTGCTTAGAGAAAGCTTACAACTAAATCAATGCCACCAGTCAAATATTTTTATAAAGTATATATGTACATATTTTTCATTTTAATATTATCAAATACTATTGCAACGTGAGATAAATATTATTATTATTAAGTGGCATTGTTTTCAGCATTACGTGTTTTCATAATGGAAGTATATAACTATGCTAGATGCTTTCATTTCATAACACCAAACATTTGTTTTTATTTACACATGGCCATCTGAATTATGTGTACCGTTTTTATTTAATCAATTATTTCACAATAGTATTTTAAAATTGTCATAAATAAAAAATTGATGTTAGAGTTAGTTACATACAATTTAAAAAAGAAATCAACAATAAAAATAATCCATGTATGATTTAACTACATAACTCATGTGTTTATCAAACTATAGTGTGTTTCAGTAATTAAATAAAAAATATGATCATTATCTATGAACATAATTATAAGGAAAAGAAGATAAATAAAAAAGAATATATATATACACAATAATTGTATTAAATAGAAGATCGTTAACAAATTAATTGTTTTACATAGGTGAATATGCTGGAGCTCAAGGACTTGGTTTACTTCGTCTTCATTCTACATTCCGTCACGATCTAAAAATATATGCCAGCGACGAAGGAAGAGTTCAGATGACTGCAGCTGCTTTTGCTAAAGGATTACTTGCTTTGGAGGGCGAACTTACACCAATTTTGGTCCAAATGGTTAAAAGTGCAAACACAAATGGGCTACTTGATAACGATTGCGATAGTAGCAAATATCAAAATATGTAAGTTAATATTCTTCCTTTTAAAATTTCCATAAATTTTATTAACTTTTACGAGTCTCATAAAATGTAGAAACGGGCCTGAATATTAATATTTATGTCACTTGTATATATGTCATTACAAATATATTTTTCAGGGTTAAAACTCGTTTACACGAATTGTTGCAACAAGATAGAGAATTTACGCGCGAAGATCGTGAACAAATCAATCCAGGAAATGCATTAAGTATCAATGCAGCTTTGGATTTTGTTAAAAATCCTGTTAAATGTTGTCAGCACGTTCATGCATTGATTCAGAAACTTATGGATATTGTTCGCATAAAGAAGGATGATCCAAAAACAAAAGGTATACGTACTTTTATTCTTTAACATATTCCTTATTTAGATAATAATGTTTATTTTTTTGTTTAGATGCAATACTTTATCATGGAGAAACGTGGGAATTAATGGGACGTCGTTGGGGAAAAATAGAAAAAGACTTCTGTACGAAAAATAAAAGATTTGATATATCAAAAATTCCAGATATTTATGATTGTATAAAATATGACTTACAGCATAACAATCATACCTTACAATTTGATCATGCCGAGGAATTGTATATTTATGCGAAATATCTTGCTGATATTGTTATACCTCAGGTAATTATTCCAAAATCGACATACTATTTGATTTCTTTTATAAACATAAAACTTATCGAATCCTTTTGTTAACAGGAATATGGCTTAACTGTACAAGAAAAGCTTACAATAGGTCAAGGTATTTGTACGCCTCTTTTAAAAAAAATAAGAGCCGATTTACAAAGAAATATTGAAGAGACTGGAGAAGAAACGGTTAACAGATTAAATCCAAGGTATAAAAGAATAAATAATTTTAATTTAAATTATTATTGAATTTTAATTACATTTTCTATACTAATGTTTATTACGTTTACAGATATTCCCATGGTGTTTCAAGTCCTGGTCGACACGTACGTACGAGACTATATTTTACAAGCGAAAGTCACGTACATTCTTTGCTTACCGTCTTGCGTTATGGTGGCTTGCTTGATGTAAGTGATACGTACGCATGCTTAAATAATAAGTTTGTGTATTTGTATATTTCATTGTTATATTACAACACAATTATAAGTTATTATAAAATTTTTAGAAAGTATAATATTAATTAAACAAGAAAATTTCTTCCTTCTTTTTTTTCATATAACAGGTAGTAACAGATGAACAATGGAGAAGAGCCATGGAGTATGTCAGTATGGTTTCTGAATTAAATTATATGTCACAAATTGTAGTTATGTTATACGAAGATCCAACAAAAGATCCTAGTTCGGAGGAAAGATTCCACGTTGAACTACATTTTAGTCCTGGTGTTAACTGTTGCGTACAAAAAAATTTACCACCCGGACCAGGATTTAGACCACATTCCCGCAACGAGAGTAGCCATAACATGGTATAAATTATGATATATATATAAATATATAAATTGTTTTGTATCGATAAAATGTGCCGATTTAATTTCCGTATCTATTTGATTTCAATATGAAGGGAGAAAATGGTGGTTCTGGGCAGGATAGTGTTTCACAATGCAGCACGCGTATTGAAGAGGAAGATACTGAATTAAGCATACTAGAGGATGAAATAATAAATCCAACAGTACAAACTGTATGTTATTCAATTGATATAAATCATAAGACGTACAATCTCCATATAACATTCAATTACCATAAAAATGAATTTATTTAATCCTTTCATTACTAGCAACCCATATAAGAGCAAAATTATATGAAATGATATTCGCGTCAAAACATGCTGTAACGAAAGGGTTAAATTGTCTATTTATGTTTTATTTTTCAAGCCAATATCCAACAGTAGATAAGTAATCGTAAAATTTGTTATTATTTTAAGGAAACATCTCCACCTTCGGGACAGGATATTGTAGATGGACAATTAGATAGTCCTACAACTAGTAGAGGTATCGATATGATGGATTTGGATCCTAATATGATGGATGAGCCATATGATAGCGGATTTTTACAAAGTTCCGCACCTATTCCGATTAGGCATGTAATGCGTGTCAAGTTGGTTCTTTTTCTTTTCTTTTTTTTTATATAAATAATTATTATAAATAATTATTCTCGCGTGAATATTCATCGTTATTAATAATTAAGATAATGATTGATTTCATTAAAGTGCAAGAACAGTCGCCGGCCACGAAGCCGCAAGACTTGGTAGCCAATTGGCAGCTAGTCAAAGACAAAGACGTGAAAGAGAAGCAAGTGCTATGGTGGAACCGCGTGCTCGTAGCTATGATCATCAACACCAAGAAAAGGCTGAAAAGGGTAAGCTTTTTAAATATAATGCATGCAATTTAATTACACTTATAACATTGGATTGTCTCACGACAAATTTTTTAGTCAGTTTTCTACTCCCTTTGAATAATCAATTTTTGAATCGATATCTCAATAATAGTGCGATGCTCCCTTAAATGGTAATAGAAAAATTTTTAACAAATTGTGGTGAACTATATAATTACTGCATGAATATTAATTGTTACACACCCTTTCATTTTTCTTGCACATCACCAAATTTTTGTGTGTACTCATGTTGTCTATATTTAAAATTAACTAAAAATAATGAAAAAAAAAAACAATTATTATTAAAGTATTAATAAAGCTAACAATTTAAAAAATTTATATTCTATATAATTAATAATATTCATTTTTACAATAATAATTGTAAATCGTAGAAATTAATTATAGGTCAGATACACACGTACTATAGGGAAAGATTATTTATTTCTATTCTTAATAATTTAAATTAAATATTTAAAAAGGAGAAGTACAAGAGGTTTCTTTAGGTGAATTTATATACAAAATAGGTATATTTTTAATACTTTTTTTGAATGAATTGTTTTTTAAGATTTTTTTGATTATAGAAATTTTTGTTGACATTGATCATACAATGTCTAGTGTTTTTTCTATGTCTTATTTTGTAGCTGCGGACAAGCTGCAGTATCAGAGCTTGGACGCGGTCAACAAAGAAGGTATGTCATTTCACCTTCCTGTCGTAATATTCGTAACATGATTTCGTGAATCATTGTGTATAGTATTAGTGTAGTCATCACTACAACATTCAATTACCAACAATTTCATTTTCCACCAATATATGTTGTATATAAGGATGGATCATTAAACATAAAACACTATAATATTTAATTAGCATTTGCATTTGTATTTGCAAATTAAATATTAAAGCATTTTACATCTTCAATGGTTCATCCTAATGTATTATATTGTTTTTGTGGATCGTGTTATTTTTGTTTGTAATTGTACAGATCATGTGCCATACAGACAATACATTTAAGAATAGAAAATAATCTTCTGCTATAAATTATTCATTCAATGGCAGAGATATTTATCTTAAATAGAAAATTATTAAAAACAAATGTAGGTTTGCATAGGTTTATATATAGGTGGGTCTTGGAAACGATATAATTATTTACAAAATATTCAGTAGTCTTAACAAAAAAATTACTTTCGTGTTTCAATTCGATAAAACAATTTTACGAAAAAAAAAAAAAAAAAAAGAAACTTAAATCATTTTCAATATCTCGTAGAAGGATTTTCATTTATTAACTATTCTATATACAGGGTGTTCTGTAACTTGTGGTACAAGCGAGTAGGGGGTGATTTTATATGAAAAATTAAGTTGAAAATGTAAAATAAAATTTATGCATATAAAGCTTTGTTTTCTAATTTATTTTTCTTGGAAAACAAAGCCTTATATGAACATATATTATTCTACATTTCATGTAGAATCATTCCCTGCTCGTTTGTATCACCAGTTACTGAACATTCTATATATTTGTTCATTTTCCACATATAAAATAAGCACACATATTCAAAAACTTGACATATTATTTTTAAGTTTTATAACATAATTATTATTATTTATTTAATATATATATATATATATGTATATTTAGAGTGAGAAAGATTTATATTTATTATGTATTATATACATAAGACTTTGATTTTCAGTATGAGAACTTCTACATTATTAATTTGAGTACAACTATAACTCTTAATGTGTGGTATTGTGCTGTTCTCTTATGAATTTGATCAAAATTAGTAGGAGGCAGTTCGAAATAACTCTTTGCTCAGCGATAGTTGTGCGCGTGGAAGCCAACTAACTTCATTTAGGCAACTACTTGAACCACACATATATACATATATTTGTTTTGTGGTTCATGTAGTTGTCTTTCCAATTCCTTTTTTCCTAATTTCATATATGATTCCTAAATTAATTTCTAACTTTTCTCTAGCACATTATAATAATATTTATTTATAGTGCTTTATAATTACATAATATACAGCTTTGTTATATCAAACGAATAGACATCATCAGTACATAGCATGATTTAATTTCACGAACATATTATTTATTTAAAAAAAAAACTAATTACTCTTAATAAGAAGAGATTATTATAATTATTATATAGTATTTTTTGTATATACACATATATATCTCTTTCTAATTTCTATTCAATTTTGTATGCATATTTGTAATTAGTGTTTGTGTTAATACTTTCGTTTTGTATGAATCATATGATTTTTGATGTTGTATCTCCTATTAATACCCCCCTATTTCAAACATAACTGCACTAACGTTTTATTTATTAACAATTGTGTTTTTATAATTGTTTCTATATATATATATCTCATATAATTTATATAGATATATTTTCTTTTTTGTTTTCGTAAATTAAAATATTTATATAGTTTGTCAATCCTCTTTGCCACGGATCACGTTATTTATTAAATATTAATATTTAAAAAACAAAATTTCTTTTATAATAAATTAAATGGTGTATTAGATATTTGAAATCAATGATAACAATTGATGTATCTGGTTGGCTTGCTGGTTGCATGGTTAATCGTATTTCTTGTGTGTACAAATAATAACATGCACACATACTACACTTACTATATTTCTTTTACTTTAATTTTGGCAGTGAATCTTTAATTAAAAGAAAAAAAATGAACAAAGATAAAATTACTAATCTTTACACCTGTTTACGCTTTAAAAAAAAATTAATTGAAAATTATAAAAAATATTATGAAATGTTAATATCTTAATCTATTGATTATTAATTAAAATTTAATATATAAAGACTGCTGCCAACAGTAAATGCTTATCTATCTTTCTTCTTTGGTGCTGGGTTTTTAATTGTCTATTTCTTTCTTTTTTCCTTCCTTTGTACCTTGTCCTAATGCAACATCATCATCTCTAATCTTGATAATAATTTAATGAATTCATATTAATATTATTTCATTTGAAATCATGCAAAAATATCTATATTAATTAAATTAAAACTGTACAAAAACAACGAAAAAAAAATACGAAACAACAAAATCAAAAATGAAAACGGGAAAAAAAATAAAACAGAACATTCAAATCACTCTAAAAATACTTTGAATGTGCCTGTGTACCTGGGACAGCCTATAGCTTTACCGCACTCAATTAGCTCACCAGAATTACCTATTCCTTTAGTTAAAACTTCCATACCAATATCGACACCTTTGATAACTGTACACGATATTCCTTTAGCTTCACCGACCAATTATAATCCTAAAAAGATCACAAGTGCACAATCTTCAACGAAAGATTTATTATTATCAGATTTTGATAGATACAATCCGTCTCTTATGACTCAGGAACAATATAATAAGAAGGAAACGTATGGAGGTTTCTATTCAGATCTAATTCTACCTAATATTAAAGTGGACGGTGAGTCTAACGATTTTGATCCCATGTCAGAATCTTTGTCAATGGTTAATTCTTCTTCTTTATCACTGTCTTCTCATAATAATTTGTGCTCAATAGGAAAAACAATTTCGACTGTCAATTTTGCAACAAATTCAGTTGACGATACTAACATTATTAAACGGTCACGATCTTTATCGCCTTGCCCTACGAGATGTCTTTGCTATAATTGTAACGTTTCCGAATTGATTTTACAAAGTCGTGATCTTCCGCCATTGGAACGTTCCAATTTTCGGACATATTTTGTGCGATCACTTTCGCACAAATTCTTTAATTGTTCCTGTTACACGTTGGCTAACATATGGCAAAATTTATCACCTAATGTTTCACAATGTTCTTCTTGTTATGATACCGTCTCGTCTACCGATAGTCTCGTACAAAGTTGTAGCCAATTTTTAAATCCTTCGTGTTCTTTAGTCCATCTCCCATCTCAGCCTAATAATAAAATATATAAAAAGCATTACTTAATGCCCATATCACCAGAAAAACGTACGTTTGGTTTTCAATCCCCTATTGAATCACCATCCAAGTGTAATTGTGTATTTTCACAAAGAAACTATCTGAGAAGAGATAGCCATGGTATCATGGATTTATCTATTTTCAATGATATGAAAAAAACAACAGAGGAATCTATGACTCATATATTGAGAAGATCAAACTCATGTCCAAATATAATAACAGGATCTAGTTTAGAGTTTGTAGAATCTCATAATGATCCTCATAGTTACCTTGGAAATAATAGTTCTTCCATATCCCATTGTCCTCAGAATCGCAGGCGATATTCTTGTTCTGATACAAAAAAACAAAACGAATCACAGCACTTGACAGACAATGGTATTCTGCATGGTCATGATCACAGTAACAATAGTCACTACCATGAATCCTCTCATTGCAAATCGAATAACCACGAGCCAAAGTGTCCACGTGCACCATTTTCCCAACTCCAGCCTCAACGATCCTTCTCATCCCCAGACACACGACCTTCGATCATTCAACCTGACCCTACCTGCACAGCAAGGCGCCACCGTCACAGTATCTCCGGACAGATGAGTTATTTCAAGCTGCTGGGATATAACGTTAGCAAGAAGTTGACCGGCTCGGCCAATAGTCTCTTCAGTACAGCAGTGATTAGTGGATCTTCCAGTGCACCGAATCTTAAAGATATGATTCCGCCACATGCTATGATTCCACCACACGTTGCTGGTAATTACATTTATGTATATTTCATTATTTTGAAAATAATTTTAGTTAATGGTATGTATCTTAATGTGTATCTTTTAGAGTTTATATTATATTTTTCCTACAGAATATATTAGGATAAGTATTTACCAATTTTATTTTCAAATTTCAAATGCTTTAAAATATTATTTATCATTTTATAACTAATACTTCTTTCATTTCAAATTAATTGTCACATTTGTATAAACAATTATATATCAAACGTGACAAATAACTACAGACGGAGTGATTACTATATAATAAAATATGCAATAAAATATTTTCTTTCTTTTAATAGCAATAGAAGGCTTCGGCGGCGTTCCTCCTATAAGACCATTGGAAACACTCCATAATGCATTATCTTTGCGTCAACTGGATTCTTTCCTTGAAATGATGACGGGTGCACCATTGTTTCGAACCCCTGCTTCTTCACCACCGAAATATCCGTCGCCAGGGGGCTTAGTCAACCCAAACCTTAACGTAGGAGGCATTAGTCGCGAGTACCACTCTTCTGATTTGGAAGCCGTCAGGTATTGTAAGAAATTAAATGAAGCTCTTTTGTGAGTATTGACAAGGGCTCAACAGTTGTATAGGTCTATTAGAATTATACACTGTGTAAACAGTAAGACTCCAAACTCAACCGTTTCCAAGAGAACAAAAGGAACTGTAAAAAAAGAACTTTACCTTAACACAGGATTAAAATTTTTCAGCTCTCTTCATGGTAGGCACAAAACTTTCTAGCCCTCCTCGTGATAGGTTCAAAACTTTTCAGCCCACCATTGCGTATTAGGCTCAATATTTTTCAACCTACCCTCCTACAATGACAAATGTATTGGATACAAAGATAGAGAATTGCTGTTTTAAATGAATTATAAGTAGGTTTCACAATGAATACAAGCATACAATTTAATCAAATGTTATATAATCTTACTGTTTGTACAATGTACTGTTATATAAGTCTTATTGTTTGTACAATGTATAGTTTTAATGAAACTGTGCATGAGCTGCAACTGTGTAGAGTTTTAAAAAAATCGATGTTGACAAGATCGTACGGAGCCCTTGTAAGTTATTTTTATTATTTATATTTAACAATAAGTTATCTCTTATATATATTTATGTATTATTTAATTGCCAATTTTTTAACTTCATTTATCATTCACGTATTCAATCATAATAACACTGTATTTCTTATATTTTAAAATTATACAAACATTTTATTGTTTTTTATTGTTTTAATAAATTATGTTTTAATATATATTATATATTCATTTTGTTTAACACCTTTTTTTTTTAATTTTATTAAATTATACATATATTAGCAATGAATAATTTTTTTGCAGGTATATCACACCAACTCCGATTCAATACAAATCTTGTAGCGATGGAGATACGTGTGATATAAGAAATCAACCATCACCCACAAGTCCAAATAGTAAGTAAACATTTTTAATTATTTCGTTATTAACGACCCGTATATGGGCCCGGTATGAACTACCGATCGATCGAACCATATGAGAGTCGTGTACTATGCAACCCACATGATATTTACTCCAAAGTATGCCGTAACGAAAGGATTACCGTTAAAAATTGATGATTATTTTTAATGTTACATTTAGGTACAGGATGGAGCAGCGAACCACAATCGTTCCTTTCTTCCGAACCATCATCTCCTGCACCAACATCAACAGGAGAATGTAGTATGTCTATCAGTTTAATTAGTAACGATGGGTAAGTACATACAATTAAATTTAAAGTAACAAACGTAATTTTATATATGCACATAGGATTTATTATAAATATATTTAGAGCACCATCGTTCAGTGGAGCACCAAAGTTTCCCACAACTCCAGGTCTTGATCTTGATTTTAATGATTTTTGTATGAATATTGATCAAGAAAATCACGAAGGTCGTGGTAGCGTATCATACACGGATTATTATAGCAACGAGGACGGTCAAATTCGTAAAAATTCATCTTATTCAAGTCCTGCGCAAAAAACAGTAGTCTCGTCGGATGATCTTCCCATTGATCCGGTTGACGATGACGAAGAGCACACGTTAACGTTGCGTCAAACCGAAGCACAGAAAAAACAGGATGTTAAATTGTTATTTGAACAAGCCGAAAATCCTAATGCGACTAAATCAACTGTTGGTTATAAAAAAATAGGAAGGTAAATATTAATGTAATCATTTCAATTCATACAACGTTAGATGTTGCAAGTGAAGTTGTAATTTAATGCAAGTGATTTATACGTTTGAATGTATCCTAACTCTCAGAAAATGCACAGACGAGAAAAAAAAGAAATTATTTGTGCCTGTAAAAATTTAATTGTTACTGTTGAATTTGTTCTTTTTTTAAATTTGTAGATTTCGTGTCGAGAGTATGGAAATATCGGACGACGATGTTAGAATCAAAGAGACTGGCAGTGTATGCTCATCTTCAGATAAGAATAAATCATTAACGTTGCCGAAAGTAGAAACTGCAAACGTAGAGAGAGGTCCAACTCACAGAAGTAAAAAAGAGACCAGGCACAAAAGGAAGAATTTTTTACGATCTCAAAGCGTATCGACGCCAAAAACGATCGTTGTTAAATCAGAAACCAATTTTAGTTTTAAATCCGTCAAATCTAAAGAAAGTTCTTTCTCAACGATGACGGATAAAGATTTAGAGCAATGGAAATTGAGCACGAGCAAACAGGAAGATTCTTCTACCTCATGTACAGAAACTGGAAAAGAACCGATATTAACTGTGGCAAGCAGTTTAACAGATAGCCCTAGCGTAACAATTGGATTTGACATACAAGATGAACAAAACGAATAGTTCTTCTTTCCGATTGATCTTTATTCTTATATCATTTCTTATTAATAACAACAAAGAAAGTTTTCTAGATAAAATAAAGTGATTATATTTTATTGTTAGATTCTATATTTTTTAAAATTACTATATACGTGTGTTTTAGAAGGTTTTAATAATTTTTAAAAAATGTTATCACAACGAACGGATACTGTTATTTTATGAACAATTCTTTTTGATTTTAAACTAATGAATTTTTAAATAAACCGTGCAAAATATAAAAGTAATGAAATATCATCTAATTGCACAAATAAATAACGTAGGGAAAATGATCGTATATAAATAATCGTATAGACATATATATCTAATAATCACTTGCGATGAAAAACTGTTAATTTAAATTTAAAAAACAATTCCACAAGTATGTGATAATTTTAGACTCGAGTTTAAATATCGTGCGTGTTATATTTTATGTTGCATTGCATCGATATTCATTAGAATGATCGGTAATTGATTAATGCGAAAATATTCAAATACAGAATCTCAAATATTTATAAACTTTAAATATATACAAAATATATTAGTTTATGATTATTTTCTCATATGCGTATTTACAAATATTTTTGTAGAGAGTGTAAAAATCCTTGTGCGCGCAAATGCTTATAGTAGTAATAATATTTTTTCCGATATCTTGTTACTTATCTTTTTATTTGTGGTAACAAGATATAGATTTCCATATTAAGTGAGATAAATGTAAAACAATAGCAAGAGAGAGAGAAAGAGAGAGAGTAAGAGAGAGAGTAAGAGAGAAAGAGAGAGAGATATGTGAAATAAAATATTTTTGTTATGAATGTTTTATTGCTATAATGTAAAGTACAAGGATTAGATAGTATAAAATATATATGTACTTAAATATATATTTAAAATTATGAAGATATGGAGATAGTAAAAACAGTGTAGTAATTAAGATATACAAGAAATATCTGTGATTAGATAGTATGGAATTGATTTGTTCTTACAGTGTATAAATATTAAACGCGATTGTATAAATTTTCACTATTTTATTTTTTCTCGATGTATACATGTTATATATATATATCTGTAATGTGTAATAGTTAAATTATATGTAACGGCGCTAACAACTGAATTTCCCTTTAAATAATGACAAAAATTATTTGATTATTATTTCCAATTAAAATTGTATTTTGTTTTTAATATTTACATTCGTTTTATTTAAAAAAAAACTTAAAAAATTATTTACAAATAATGAAATTTATTTTAAATAAAGAATAAAATAGAAACGATTGATATATAAAACATACATAAATTGATGATAATCTTGAATAAATAATCAAATTAAATAGACATTAGGTAAGAAGACAGATAGTAAAACAACTTTAATTGCATAGTATGAGATTTTGTATAGATGTACAATGAATAATAAAATATGCTGAAAAATATTATAAAAATATGCATGTACTTACCTAAATGAAATAAAATATCAACGAGAATAAAAAATAAATAAATAAATCGTCTTTTATCATCTTCGAAAAATTTTCCTAAATTGAACGGAACTATAATAAAATCTAAATCGGGATCTAGTAAGTAAAAGTAGAACGAAAATTCGGCATTGATGTCTCGTCCTATTTAACGAGATGCTGTGACAAATCTATGTAATAAGCGTCGAAACAGTAAAACCCCCGTGACAAAATCGCATAATTTCGTACAGAGGCGTGACCCCTTTTTGCGGGGTTACCCTCCATTGTTATAGTTGCAAGAAAATCAGATCAAAAGAACACGTGCACTGCGGGGAATCCTTGTACAATTGTCCTTGCACCTCGTTTACATCATCCCTTATGTTTGTCCTGATTTATCCGAATTTTTTCATTGTTGGGGTGTTGCCCAGTAATAATCTCCTAATATCCAGTTACGTTCTAAATACTTCATTCTAATTGTTTTTACTTTTTCGCAGATATAGAAAAATATTTCAACCAAATATCTTTAATATATTGTCCTATCTAAATCATTTTTTATAAATTTTGTTTGACAAATAATACGAGAGATAATTTGTTAAAGTTTAATTCACGTATTGAATGACTTATTTAAATTCTAAAAAATTCTTTATACATAATATTTCAAATATTTCTAATTATAATATTAATTGTAATTTGTTCGTGAATTTTTATATTATAAAAGTATAATGTATTTCTATTTTAATTGTACAACTTTTAGAAAAATAAAAAGAAAGAAAGAGAGAGAGAGAGTGTATGTTTAAAGTTTAGGTAAAGCGATTGGAAATTCTTGAAAGAATGTTGAGCTTTGATATTTGAGCAAATCGTTTTGCCATCGTTTGTTCTAGAAAAGCACATCGGAATTCGGATCGAGGCTTTTCGGCGCCGACGCTTCTAACATTGATCCAAAGCGTCAGCTTGCAGTTATGGATATAGTGCATATTACCAGGGCCGACGTTGGAGACGTTTCGAACCCTGTTCAAACATATTATTATTTATCTTTTCATTTAATTCTTAATAACAATTATTTTCTTATTTAATTAAATTACATTAATATTATATCTTAAATCTTAAATCTTATTTGTGAATTTTTTAAATCAAAAATCAAATCAAAAGTATTATGTTATTAATTAAAATAGTACATTAAAAGGCAACTTAAAAGTTCGTTCAATATAATACAGTAAGTTATTTAAAAGAACCGCACAAAAATTGTTAATTATATGCACCCCCCTATAAGAAAAGCAAGCACTTTCCAAGCTAACGCGATTCGACGCGGCAAAATGGTTCGCCATGTTTATACATATTGCAAAAGGGACGAGAACTCACGTCAAGTGAGTCCGCTAATATCTATTTAATTAATTCCTACGGATATTTTCCCCCTTTTGTGACTTCGAAAAGATCGACGGTGACTCGATCGTTATTCGACAACAATATGTTCCATTGCCCTCTCTTTACCATCAAACATCCCCTTCGAAAAATGACGAAGGTTGCACGTGCTTGACGTGCCCTTCAAGAAGTTCATCCGTTTGTTAAATCGTCCTGTTATCGCTTTATCCGCGTAAACGAAACTGACGACTGTCAATTTAACGATTAAAACGAATTAGAATTAATTCTAACATTGTTATTTATTTATTTTGTTGTTGTAGTTGTTGTTGATATTATATAAATTGTATTAACTACAAAATAAATTAAATAAAATGCATTACTTGTATTAAGAATGATAGTCATTTTCAAATAAATCATATGATGTTGTCTACATTGCTAAATTAAAGGATCTGTTGTGTACTATAATAATAAGATCTTAAAATTGGGTTTAAAATTTTATACATATTATCTTTTTTTTTTTTTTTTTAGAAATTTACATCTCTACATTATGAGGAACTTTATAGAAATATTAACTATATTACTGACAATGAGTATATTATATAGAATATTTAATATCACACACACACAAATCTATTTACTTAGATCTATTATCTGGTAGGAAAAGATTTTAAAGGGACGCACGTGGCCATGTATGGTGTCAATAAAAGGATTACACTCGTTCACTTGGAAAACTTCAACATCAATCACTTTATAGTAAATCCTATTATAATTTTATATACAAAGTGTCTGAGGTTTTTCTCAATCAAACGATATCAGCGTATTCTATGCTTGAAAATAAAACAAAAACGTAATATAAATATAAGTTATTTACAAATTTTTTTTCTATAGAATAGATAATCAAATTAAATAGTACAATTATTAATTAATTATCATACATAAATACAACAAATCTTTGACAAATAATCGTCCATCTTTTGCAACAATATTTGAAACGATCGATATTTCCTCCGATATCGTCGTTTCTTCCAGACCGAAAATTCTTCGATTTCATTGTCCCAAAGGAGGGAGAAGAAAATGAATAATAATAACAACCGACACGCCTATTATCCTGCTACTAGCCAATAGCAAACGTCAAACTGGAATTCAAAGGAATATCGTCCTCTAATACTAAAATTTATCTATTGCGCAAGCGTCAGTTTTGAACCAATGAACATACATCCCGCTCATAGTTAAACCACGCCCATTGCTATGGTTTCAAAGGACATAAAATTACGTCCTGGACAAGGATGTTATTTCACAGTTTTCGGATATAACGTGACAGGCACTCGTGAACTTGGTGACGGACCACCAAACGAAGCTTCCATTTACGAAGCTAAACGTCTAATATTGTTGGCAATCTAACATTTTTATCGCTCCTTTTTTTTTTCCCACCCCCATTACTTTTCTAACGCGTAATTATCAATCACACGATTTATTTTTGGGATAAGAGCTAGTGGGATATGAGCTACACCGAACCGTTGTGGGAGATAAATGGAAATCAAGCACAAGTGAGTGAAATATCTAAATTGTGTTCGTTTTTTTTTCATTATATTCCTTCGTACAATTGTTCTTCTTTTTCATATAAACAAAAATTACATTTCAAATATTTGTACATTTAATATTCTATTTTATCTATCGGTTATACTAATATTATTATTCATCCAATAAATGGATAAAGGAGAAATCATCTTTAATACAATAATGTCGGGATTTTTCTTTTCTTTTCCTCGTTAACAAAGTGTAATAAAAATCGAGAATAAGGAAAAAGGGAAATCATGGGAATCTTCTTTTCTGTATAAACACCATAGGTAATCACACAGGAAATGTCACAGTACGTTGGTAGCGAACTTGGAAGTTATCCGATGTGGGACAGTTCCGTTTTGTATCAGCCACCACCGGCTACTCATTCTCACGTCAATGAACACGGTTTGTACAGGCAACCCTGTGCTTTGTTACATCAAAGGTATTTATCATTTATTTGATTTTATCAATTCGTAAAAAAATTCAATTTACATTGTTCCTTTTTTTCTCCTTTTATCATATTACATTCTTTGAGAAAATCATTGCAAATTATCAATACATCATTTAGTCGTTATACACAAAATGGCCGCTCACCGAATCTTCCCTCGTCGACTACGAAAAAACCAAGACGCAGAGTCGCAACAGTTTCTCAAAGAAGAGCCGCTAATATTCGTGAAAGGCGTAGAATGTTCAACTTAAACGAAGCTTTCGACAAATTACGGAGAAAGGTAATTTTCAATTCTTTTCTATATTTTGTGAATTTTTTTTTATTAAACAACAAAATGTCGTTCATATAATTCATTGAAAAAAGAAAAAAAAACAAATAAAATACAAAAAAACGCAGGTGCCGACGTTCGCTTACGAAAAACGTTTATCAAGAATCGAAACACTTCGTTTGGCTATCACTTACATAGCTTTTATGGGAGAATTATTAGGAATCGAACCCACCAGTCCAAAACCGGAATATATACCACGTGAATATTATTTGCCTAATTAAAAATTGTCTAATCGCGAAGAAAGGAAAATGTCTTCCATCGATCTCATTAGATTCTTTTCTTGCATGAAGTTTATATAAAACAAATTGTTATTCATTTTTGTATGTATCATTGATTGAATAATTTTATTGAATTTTTTGATCGATAAACCCGACATATAAATCTTTCGAAATTTAATTTAAAATATTTTCCTTGACGAAAATCATATCGATGCCACTATTACAAATTTATATCGAACGAAATCTATCTAATATTCTACTACGATAATAATAATAATAATAATTATAATTATAATAATAATATATTAATATATTGTACAGGAATTTAAAAAAAAAAAAAAATGAAGAACAAAGTAATTTTCTCAATTCTCTGCTGTGTATAGCATAATTATTATGCGATACTGATCAAGAAGCGGGTACAAACGTAGTGTTAATGAAATTAAATGTTATGTCTGGTCTTTCGTTTTAAAATGACGAAAGGAAATGAGATAGATAGAAAAAAAGAAAGAAAGAGAGAGAGAGAGAGAGAGAGAGAGAGAGAGATTTAATTAAGATGTTAATTTTATATATATATATTTGTGTGTAAAATATTTATAAAAATATTATACATGTAAATTTATATTGTCTCATTAACTTTTCTAATTTATTTATTTAATATTTATCTGCGTGAAATATGTAAAGTAAACAAGTAATTAATAGTTAATTTCTTCTTTCCTTTTTTTAAATAGAGATTAGTATTTAATAGGACAATAGAAATAAATTTAAAAATATAATTTACGTCGAAGTATTATAAACTCGAGAACTATGTCTTCCATATTTCAGGTAAATGTGATATACAGGATGTCCCACGTAACTCTAGTCACGATTTTTTAAGTACTTGCAATAACCTGACAAAAAAATACTTTAAACAAAAGTTGATCTGTTTTTGATTAACTGTACATTATATATATTATATTAAATTAAAGTACACTATTTTCTCTACGCGTAGAATACTTTGTCGAGTAATAAATC
>NW_014569637.1:301943-338188 GCF_001313835.1 Polistes canadensis | reverse complement strand
GAAATTGCAAAGATGCACAATTTACAGCATTGCATTCTCTGACATTTTATGAACCTTTGCAGATCGATTTATTACTCGACAAAGTATTCTACGCGTAGAGAAAATAGTGTACTTTAATTTAATATAATATATATAATGTACAGCTAATCAAAAACAGATCAACTTTTGTTTAAAGTATTTTTTTGTCAGGTTATCGCAAATACTTGTAAAATCGTGACTAGAGTTATGTGGGACACCCTGTATATATATAATGTAATGTATTATATTATTATTAAATTAATAACAATGTGAGATAAAACATCGAAACAAGTGAAACGCTCACGGGAATTTTTCAAATTCTAAAAACAAATGTGACGTAGAACTTATTTCATGCTATCCTATTATAAATTATAGTATGTTATAATAATATGTAAGAACTAAATATAAAATAAATTTGATTGCGATGAAAGTGATTACATATAGAGACGAATGTGTGAGAAAGACAATGGTGTTTTTATGTTAGTTATTTCGAATTATTGTGCAATAATAAATCAAAAACTCTCTCTTATAACCAGATACAGTATTTTGTTTTTCTTTCTTCCTTTTAAAAGAAATAAAAATTTATAGGTTTTTATATTATATTATATAAATATTCATATCCTGAAATTTCAAACGTAATCGAATAAAAATATTTTATTGCAAGATATTCAATTAGTTTATTGTATTGTATAAATCACAAAAGTATATATAAGTACATCGTAGATTATAATTACAAGTGGCAATAGCGTCACGTATACAATAATGTTAAGCAAGTGTGTGCGATTCATAAGTGAAAAAGTTCCAAATGTTTTAAACTCTTATAATCTAATCGAATTCTAAGTAAATTTTACAAAAAGTATAGAAAAATGTTAAACTACATATTTTTTCTTTTGATATAAGATATGATTAATTAATGTAAATTGATAAAAAACGCATTTTCGATAATTTGCTTATGTGTTAGTTGCTCGGAGAATAATTTTTCTTACAATTAAATGTCAGTGGTCACGTTACAAATAAATAACAAAAGTACTTCTCCTTTTTTTACAATCTTATTAATCATTAATGTTAAAATAATATTTGCCCAAAATTAATTAAATTTATGAAAATAATGAAACTACGCGTGAATTAATTGCAAGAAATAAAAAATTGAATAATAAGAAGAAGACTTTTTGTAACTTGATCAACGAGTTTAATAAAATCAACTCAAAGTAATTATCTTATTGTCTAAGAATTACACGTGTAAGTACGTTTCTCACGTTTATCAAAAAAACCTAGAACAATATCCTTACATTATTAATGTTAACATTCAAAAAGTTTCATATAAGAAACCGAAATTAATATTTTTCAGATTTAATTTTCTTTTTTAAATAATATTTATGGTATATCCAAGTATCGTTTTGATCAAATTATTCGTTATTTCATTTATTTTTGACATGATCGATCGCTAGATGATGAAGAACAATATCGCCTGATATTCGTAAAGTATCGATAATGGATGGTTTTAATCTGTGCTTAAATTCGGTTACCATTTTGTTACCCAGCCATATTGAAAAGCCTTCATGCTCGCAGCGTATACTAACAAGAAAAAATAATGAATAACATAAGAAAGATTTGTTATAAAAATACGAAATAAGCAAAAAATTTTTAAATACTTTGTAGACTATGTTTTCTTATAAGATTGTAAAATTACAAGAATAATTTTAAGCTTAAGAAAGGATAATTATAGGGCCACCTTGTTGTTTTATAAAAGAAAACAAAGATTATATTTACGTTAGTAAAAAGTCACGGCCTGGCATCCAAGTTAAATGACCTTCGTGTCTTTCCTCGTTTCTCCAACTACCATCGACCCAACAATTCATGACAACGAAAGGCTCTTTACTACCGTAAAGAAAACGTGGATTTATATGCAAGGCGATTATTGGATGAGGATAAATAGTTTCTCCTTTTTGTAAGTTTATATAAAATCTGTAAGGAAGAGAAAATAACAAAGATAGAGATATGTTAAAGTAATGAAAAAATATTGGATGCAAAAATTAATAATAACAATAATAATAATATTAATAATAATCGAACTTACGAATGAGGAAGTAATTTCAATCTTCCTCTAATAAATAAATTGGTACCGAGTTTGAATTCACAACCGATTCTTACATTGATCGGAACTTCCTAAGTTTAATATAGATTTATTTTTAAATTAATTATTTTAATTTATTTTTATTTGAAAAGATATGATTATAATCCTTACAAGAAATTCTACGAGAGGGGAGTCTTCTGTCAAAACAAGTGAAGGTGAAGATTTAGAAAACTTTGGGTCGGGATAAACCTGAAGATTTATTTGATTGAATCTTATATCTTCAAAGTGTCCATCGCATTGAAGATAGCTAATATCGCTAAGTGGAAACCTATATGTAAAGGCACAAAAATGTTCTCCATTGATTGCTATCTGTAAACAAAATTAATTATATAATAATCCTTGTCATAAAAAAATAATAATATAATATCCTATTAAACATTTTTAATAACCTGAAATGCATCTTCCGTGCAAAATATCGTCAAATGGATATAAGAGTTACGACAAAATATATAATTGCATGGTCCAACTGGAGAACAAGTTTCCTCAAGTTCCCACGTACCTTTCATTTTTGTATTTCTTACCACATAGCCTCTATCTATTCTTGGATTGAAATGCAACGCTATGTTACCGCTCGTTTTGCAATTTAAATTTATTGCAAATCTGTCACATAAAAAAGAAATTTTATTCTTTTTTTTGAAACCTTCTGTTATCTTAATGACGCATCTAAGGATCGATCATCCATCGAAAGACGCCGTACGAAGGACTAACCGAGGGTCATACCATGCGACGATATTTTATGTACGAACAAATTTGCCATAAACAAAAGGGTTAAAATATATATGTCTAATATCTAATCATATTTCTATTGATAATACCTTATCGCATTAACGGGAATGTATCCTGTTATAATAATAGCAGATGTTGGTTTTAATGGTTGCAATATGAGAGGCCTTGCTTGTTCCTAAAAAATATAAAATATAAAACATATCGAATTGAATTGTTTATACATTCACATATTTATCTGTTTATTTTCTTACATAAAAAGCTGTCAAAGTAGGAATAACAATTCTAGGCATCTGCTTGCAATATTATTTTACATTATATACACTTTCTTATGCCTCCGATACGTTCCATTTTTAACTTTCATTAATTCAATCACATTATTTTTCCTTTTATCTCACACGAAAAGAATTTAATAAATTATTCTTCTTTTTTTCGACGTTCTAACTTTCTTTTTTTCATTATAATAAAATCATTTAATTATATCTAATCTTAAATTCTATTAAAAGTCTAGACGATTATAACCCACGCGTATCCTCTTTTGAAATGAGATTATCGATATATCGTTGTTCGATTAATCGTGTTAATTCATTTATCGATATTAGTAAAACATCGGTTTACCGACAGGAATCTAGAGAATAATGAACAGTCGACATCTAACGGACAAAATTGTAATCATCTTCCCGTATTTTAAAGGCAAAAGATAATTTGTTTGTATAGATATACACAATATATATTTATACACATAAATAATAGAAAGATAGTATTATTTCGTTGGTTTAGTAGTGAAACAGACTATACTTGTTATCAGTTGAATGTTATTTTACATACACACACATATCTAAATGAAGAATAACTTACGATTGGTATGCTCTTCTCATCGAAAAAGAAAAAATCCTTGAAAGCGTCTTCTTTGGTGTGTTTGAAAATACAATCGATAGACATTTTCTTGTAATCTTCTCTATGTTTATCACAGAATTAATACAATATGTCGAATGGTGTGTAATGAATTTAAAACATTAAAGGTATTTTTATACAAATTTTTTCCATCCGAGTTCTGCAAATAAAATATCTTGCGAAAAAGAGAAAGTAACAGATGATTATAAAAAGATTATTCGTGTTTCATTCGCGATAATATCTTTGTATCTATTTCGAAAGCCGGTAAAATTGATCCCGTGCAAGTATTAGTGTGTTAGTGACATGTCTTTAAAACCTGACGTTTCGAATTTCTCGTGATGATTCGTACGAATCGGACTGATTCATTGCATAAGTGCAATATGAAACATCACCGAATTACCGTGTTAGCTCGAATACGTGCCTATGTGTACTACTTGACGATCTCAAGTTATAAATAGATATTTTATCCGAAAAGACAAGCTTATGACTCTTAACGAGATACCTTGTGTATCTCTTTTTATCTTATTAAAAGTTGTTTTTCAATTGACGTGCAAATAAAAAGAATCTAATGCATCTGCTCTCGTTTATATATTTTTTCTCGAATCATCTTATCTCAGATATTTATTTTAATTATCTTCTTTACTGTTTTCCATTTAAATCTGCGATGCGATTGGTTGCATCGGGCGATCGATTTTTACCGCGTAATTTGAAACGAATTCAGAACGAGTGTTTTTTTTCTGTCGCATTGTTAGTTTTAGTATTTTTATTTCAGATCACAATTATAGAGGAAAATACAATATAATTATTTTCTTATAATAAATAAAATAAAATCTAATATATATATATTTATGTAGATATATTAATTATTCTATAACAGAATTTGTATTTTTATTTAATCGGCACCGGTTTTCTATTTTATTTTATAAAATATATACACATGGCTTCATAATTAAGAATAGCACTTAAAACATTAATAAAGATTAATTAATGATCTGCAACAAAATATTATAAATTTTGAGATATGTTACGCGTACATTGAAAATACTTTTTCTCTCTTTCTGCCATCCATTATTTAAATATTATAACATTTTATATTATTTCACAATCATTTTTTTTACAATAATATCAATTAATAATTTTTATTATTTTTATAATTTTTTTTTATTATTGAAACGTTTCCATTTAAAATTCTTGTTTTTGTTTTTGTTTTTCATTTCATGACTAGGAACATTTTAAAAGTTGTCATTCACAACGAAGAACATTGAAATTACAAATATATCTATATATTATTACACAACATGAGATATATCAATTTGGAACAATGTAAGAGATTACATTGCACCGATACGATTAAAAGTACACAACACAAAACTATAACATTAAAATTATTTTTTCTCAATATTAAAGCAAAAACACGCGTACAATAAATTTCTTTTTTTCTGAAAATAATTAATTAACGATGAGATTACGTGAAAATCATTTCTTAGTCAACCTTTATTTGAGTATTTTAGACAGCAGGCAGTAGCGCAGTAAAAATAAATTTAGTTATAGAAAAATATATATTTTTATCTGTTATGATGATATATACGTGTAGGTAGTTTTTTCGTTTAAATGTATTTGATAAACAAGTTATTGACCTTTCTTTCAATAGATTTTCACCAGATTCGCATATAGATTTTTATCTAATAATAATAATATTTCATAATTATAGAGATTTGACAGTCTTGTAGTTATCCATAATGCAAAGAATTTATATTATCGTTATTAAACTTGTATGTGTGTGCGTTTGTATATGTTAAGTATTAATTATTGCACATTGTTATTTTTATTTTTCCAAATAATTGATCGTGCCATTTTTTCCTCGATAATTTGGAGGGAAAATTTACTTTTTATTGTCTATCATGAAAGATATTATTCTATTGACTTTGCCATATTGTAGAAGATAAAATACAGAAGAAATTATAGAACCCTTATATATAAATTATTGATAATTATATCAAACGAATTTTAGATATCACGTGGTTCATGAGGATCAGGTAATTTCTGCCAGTTCGGTTCGACGCCCCAAATTTCACGCGCGTATTCGGCAATCGTTCGATCAGAAGAAAATTTTCCTGAGGATGCTATATTGTGTATCGCCATCTCTACCCATTTGTTTTCATCCTAGAATAAAAATAATGTTAATTCTATGTCCCATAACAGATTATTAAAAAACTTTAATAATTAGTTTTATCGAAAATATTCAAATGATTCATTTCAATTACCTGATACACTTCACTGACGTGTTCCTGCATACGAATATAGCTTTCGTAATCTGCTAAAAGATAAAATCTATCCCATTTAAGCAAAACATCGGCGATATCTCGAAATTCGTCTGGATTATTAGGACTGAAGAAACCTCCTTGAATTTGATCGATACATTGTTTTGCTTCTGATAATTTGTTGTAATAAGAATAAGCATCGTAGCCTTTTCTTTTCAAGTCTTCAACTTCTTCCACAGTCATGCCAAATATGAATATATTTTCATTCCCCATTTCTTCCGCCATTTCTACGTTTGCACCATCCAAAGTACCAATTGTAAGAGCACCGTTTAACTAAAATATTAAATATCTCTTTGTATTTTTTTATTTTTGTTTCATTTAGCAAATTAAATATATATGATATTAATAAGTTTATTTATTATTACCATAAACTTCATATTTCCAGTTCCCGAAGCTTCAGTACCAGCGGTAGAAATCTGTTCGCTCAAATCCGCGGCTGGAATAATTTTTTCAGCCAAAGTCACTCTATAATTTTCTAAGTAAATCAATTTCAATTTATTTCCTACGATGGGATCGTTATTGATAACATTTCCAACGCTGCAGATTAGTTTAATTATTTTTTTAGCTAGATGATAACCCGGTGCCGCCTTTCCACCGATCATAACAGTTCGAGGCACGAACGGTGCCGATGGGTTTTTTTTTATACGATTGTACAACGTAATAACATGAAGACAATTTAATAATTGTCGTTTGTATTCGTGGATACGTTTCACCTACAATTTCATCACGTTTTATTAATAAATTCAAGGATTAAATAATGTAATGTAATAAAAATTGTCATTGCTTCCTACCTGAATATCAAAAATTGATGCAGGATTTATTTTGACACCGTAATCTTTCTCTAGAATT
This sequence comes from Polistes canadensis, assembly GCF_001313835.1. Lineage (NCBI taxonomy): Eukaryota > Metazoa > Arthropoda > Insecta > Hymenoptera > Vespidae > Polistes > Polistes canadensis. The sequence goes on along the minus strand of NW_014569637.1, from coordinate 331,249 downwards.
TGTGCCAAGCGTAATTTATTTTCTTGTTTAACTTTAACTATTGCTCTTTGGAAGATCGGATCCTTGGCATATTGTTTGAGTTGTTTCAATTGTTCCAAATGTACAACCCAATCGCTACCTATTTTCTATTAATTTCGAAATAGAAACAAAAATTATAGCACATTTGTATTTGATTATAATAAAAAGAAAGAAAAGTGAGCAATACATACTTCTTCAATAATATCAGATAAATTAGGATTGCAAAGAAGTAACCACCTTCTAGGCGTAATACCATTAGTTTTATTTTGGAATTTTTCTGGATTCAATTCATAAAAATCTTTAAATCTGTTTGCAAAATAAATCATTATAATCAATCAATTATTTCTCAAATAATGTTCTAAATTAAATAAATCCATTCTTATGTACTTACACTGTATCTTTCAAAATTTCTGAATGTATCCATGCAACACCATTGATGGCATGACTACCGACGATAGATAAGTGAGCCATATTCACCCGTTTTTCACCTTCCTCCTCAATCAATGACATACGACGAAGACGATCCATATCACCGGGAAATTTGGCAGCGACTCGTTCAAGGTGTAGATGATTAATATGATAAATGATTTGCAAGTGTCGTGGAAGAATGCTTTCTAACAAGCTAGTCGGCCATCTTTCAAGTGCTTCTGGTAAAACTGTGTGATTTGTATATGCACATGTTCGCGTTGTTATATCCCAAGCCTTAAAATAAGAAATTTCATACATAATAAATAATATCAATTATTTCTAATACAATATCTTGTCCAATGAATAATAAATGGTTTACCTGATCCCATGAAAGACCTTCAACGTCGATAAGAATTCTCATAAGTTCGGGAATAGCTAACGAAGGATGAGTATCATTCAATTGAATTGCTACTTTATCAGGGAAAGCATCCAAATCGGTTCTGTAATGTTCCTTCGATCCAAACTTGCTAGCTTTGTAACGACGAATAATATCTTGAAGTGTAGCAGCTACCATGAAATATTCTTGTTTCAATCTTAATTCTTTTCCCTCGAAGAAATTATCATTTGGATATAAAACTCGACTTATATTTTCTGCCAAGTTACGATCGATGACTGCTTGAATGTAATCACCATCGTTGACTGAAAAAAAGAAAAGAACCACAAACATAATAGTAATTAATAATAAAAACTACATGACATAATTTTTCAAGTGAAAATAAAAAACACACTTTAATGGAATTACTTACAGAATTTCAAATTGAATTCAATCGGTGATTTAGCAGACCATAATCTCAACGTGTTAACAACGTTATTCTTATATCCAGGAATTGGATTATCATAAGGCATAGCAAACACGACCTATAAATATAAATATAAATTACAATAAATATTAATTATACACACACACACACAATATCGTGTGAAATAATTTATGATACGTACCTGTGTGTTCACCCATTTCTTGCCTTCAGGAGTGTCAATAACGTGGCCGTAGAAATTAACAGGAAGCATAAATTCAGGTCTTGCTTTTTCCCAAGGGTTACCATACCTCAACCAATCGTCCGGTTCTTCAACTTGTTCTCCGTTCTTAATCTTTTGCGCGAAAATACCATACTCGTATCGTATTCCATAACCGTAAGCAGCTAAACCTAAAGTAGCCATACTATCTAAGAAACAAGCGGCTAATCTTCCTAAACCACCATTTCCAAGACCAGCGTCCTCCTCTAATTCTTCTAATTCTTCTATATCCAAACCCATCTATAAAATATTATTAATAAAAATATTATAAATAAAAAAATATCTCAAAAGATAACGAATTCTAATAAATTAATTTTAAATAAATAAATAACAAAGAAAATAAGTCTGTCTAAAATAATTAATATTAAAAAAAAATTGTATATTAGTTCAAATAAATATATAAATAAAAAAGAAAAATTTCATATATTTGTTTGTTCAGACAAAATTGTTGTTTTACTCGCCTGATACATAGCTTCGTCGCACGCACCCTGAATTCCCAGATTGATCATCGTATTTTGCAATGCCCTTCCCATGTAATACTCGAGAGAAAGATAATATACTCTCTAAAATCAAAAATAATATTTCAGATCAATAATTCGTTATCGCCACTCAAAGATCTTTTTCTCGACTTATATAATAAATTACGATCATTACTTTCAGTGATACATAACTTAACGATAAATATAATAACGTCTAATAATATATATCAACTAAAAATGAATTTTAAAGTCAGTTTAAATGACCTATAGTGATCAATAATTAGTTACTTTATAAAACAAGGACATTCGATATGATAGATCACGCATGTGTCTCCTGACTTGCTCAAGGTCATGTCAAAGTCATCTATCGAATGAACATACCCGATACTCCTATTTTATATTATTAAAATAATATCGAATATTCGTTAGACATAATTGTTTTATTTTTTTTTATTATTATTAATTGATTAATTTTTTAGCATATGATTGAAAAACAATTTTCTATTTTTTACGAAAGAATTATAAAACAAAATGTTTTACACGTGATAGGACTAAAATGCAAAGACTATAACATAGGATAAAAATAAATTGATCTTTCGCATGAGGTCACTAACCGATTTGAAAATATAACACAAAAATACCCTTATCGTAAATACGTATTTTCTGTCCTGAAAAAAAAAAATAATAAAAATTTAATTATCCGTAATCTTTTTATTTAATAAAATACACAATGAAATGGCCATTGCGAAGAATATAATTTTGAATTTTTCCTCTGGTAAAACTCATTCGTTTTACGAATTATTTTCGTACTCGGATTTATTCTTCATTTATTTTTTGTTTTTTTTTCTTCTTTTAACGAGCTAAATAACACATTAAACGATATCTTAAATTAGATATTTTCGAAAAGCACATTTACTACTACTCTTTGTAATAAATTCGATATTACGTTAGACAATTTGTCTGGATTACTAAAGCGAGGAAAAGTACCGAAAGAGAATCACGTGAATTCTTAGAATCTATAGGTCCAATTTGTTTTGGGATTAAATCCAAAAGTTTATGAAAATATAGTTAAGACTTTCTGGCATTGTATTGAAAATGATCGTTTTGCAATGTGCAAAGTGCAAGTATACATCTGATAGAATTTGCAAAAAATACAAACAGAAATGAAAGAAAAGAATTTTCATCTTTTTCTTTTTTAAAATAATAAAAAGTAAAAAGATAGAAAAATAATAAGAAAATATACAAATACGATAAAACGAAGATATATGAAAATAGGAATTCAAATGTTAGCGAATTAAGAACGAGTTCAAAAGAGTCTAATTGAACATGAAGAATTTAATATGATAAACTTTCAATGCTAGAGTGATGTAATCTCTTTTCATGTTCACAGGGACACTGCATGCCCAAAAATAAATGTTGCACTGTCTTTTTCGTCCATCACTTTCATATCATCAAGAGAATAGATAAATACGTATTATAATAATCATTTAAACTGATTATTTCGCTAAATTTTAAAGTTCATTCTTAATTACAAATAATGAAATTACTATTATAGCGTTAAGACATATTTTTCTTTCTCTAATAGTGCATTAAATTCTTTTATTTCTTTTTCTTAATGTAAATAACATCAATGCATATTATAAGGAATTGTTGATTATGTTAACAAACAGATTTTATTGTGAATAAATCATTCAAATAATTGTCATCGAAGATGCCTATATAAAATTGGCATTACTATATTTATTTCTTGACCTACATTTTCAATACTGCCTATCATCATACATCATCGGGTCAACAAGGATAAAAAATCTGATTGCGAAGAGAATTCTTTAATACATTTATACTATTTGTTAAGCGCATGATCTTAATGAAGTAGTTACTTCATTGAAACCATTTGTTAAATAATGTAATCACTTACTCTTAAAGTAAATTTCATTAGAATACTAGTATTGGTAATAAGAAATTGAATATCGGTGTAGAAAAAATGATTAAAGCGATACTATATGTAAGAAAATATTTTATGTTCAATATACACCGAAACATATAATATATTTTCTCTCAATGAATCATTTTTTTATATGAAACTGTAAACAATATTTTAAAGACAATTTATTAGTTAATTATATTCATTTGTTTTTATTTGATATTTTAATAGACTCTAAGATGATTAAAAGATTGCATGAGTTAAAAGCATATACTTATATAATTAATTCCAAAACTTGAAGTTAATCTTGCCAATCTTGTTGATCCAGTTATAAGAGGAGTTGCAAAGGAAAAAAAAGGAAGGTCAAGTAAGGTAAAGGAAGAGCTAAACATAATTAATAAAGTAAGGATAAGAGCACATAAAAGTATTGTCTTACCTTAGGATCTTTTTCATAATAATATTGTTGTGTTCGAATCCATCTAGATACAAGATTATCTTTGACACTGTGTGCTAAAGCAAAGAAATAATCTCGACTTGTAGCAACGTTACGATCTTTGACTAAAGTGTAATGAAGATGCCGGTTAAACGTCTTCTTAAAATTCGCGACATTTTCGACATCAACGATACCACGTACGGAAATTTGTTTTCTCTTCTCGTGATCTTGATCGACGAGCGACATGATGATTTATTTAATTACAATGCGTAAGTCTTAATCTATAATAATTGTATGAGGAAGTTTAAAAAGAATTAAACACTACACACTTGATGTCAGAGAAAGAATGGGAGAAAGAGGGAGAGAGAGAGAGAGAGAGAGAGAGAGAGAGAGAGAAAGTGAATGACTGACAATGAGTAAGAGAAAAAGAGATAGTATGAGATACTCGTGACGACACACACAAGCACTCGCTTTGGCTCGCCGAAAGCGAATAGAACATATTGCCAACAAATAGAGACACACATTCACCTTCTATAAGGTCGCGCATGCGCATTCACTCTTCACTCCTGCGCAAGCGCAAAAGATGTCACATTTTAAATCTTGCCGCTATTCCACGACAATCGCGAATACTATTAGATTGTTTAAGAAGTAATTTAGAAAATAAAAGATCTGTTCATATTTAAGATCCAAAATGTGAATGATTGAATTTGGTAAATTTAATTTAAAAAAAAATAATTTGGAGACTCAGTCATTCATCTAAAACATCCTCTCCGTAAAAGAGACATCATTTTAAAGTAATTATTGGAATCTTGAATTAATACGTGTCTATATAGACTACGTCAAAAAATAAAAAAGAAACTTAATTTTATAATATAAAATAAATAATAATCGGTAAATTAAAGAAATATTGGATATGGATATGTTTGAAAAACACGGAAAGTAGAGACGTTAAAGGCCCAATGATATATCTTATTCAATGTAATTTTATTTATAAATTAATCGTATGGATGCAGATGCAATAATGAGAACTTCAAGAAGCGATACGCGTATTACATTTTACATTGTCAACATTTTGCTGTCAATTTTAATACAAACGTGTGGTCTTGACCTAGATAGGTACCATGATAGAATATAAAGTGACACTTTTCCATTTTTAGCAGTCTAACGTGTTCCGCCTCCTGTTTTCGTGCAACAATTTTACAATTAAATTCATGTCTTCTTTTTCTTTTATAATTAACGTGTATAATATACAATGTATTTCACATTGCATATGTATGTACCTGGTTTATATTTATATATAGATATATATATATGTATATATATATATATTTTTATATTTATATATATATATATATACATATATACATATACGCACACAGATATCAGGGAAACCTATCTAGTTTCACAACAGTCATCATAGTTAGGTCTGCATCGATCAAGCATAACGAAAAAAGGATTAAATTTGATTTTAAATAAACAACATTTTACTTTTCTCTTTAAGTCATCTAATGATATAAATTTAAAAATAATAAAAATAATATTATATAATTTTTTTTGCCTATTTAATTAAATAATAAATTTTCTGTTATTATCGTAATATTACATTTATAAATCAATACACTTTCACATCAACCTCCTTTTACGAAAGTTTTAATATCACTGAATTGGATAGGTTTACCCTGTTATATATACATATATTAAAAATTTAATTATAATTAATAATTGTAATTATGATAATATTATGTAAATGTCAACGTTGTTAGACATAATATACACTGTATAATTTGCATTATAATTTCTCTCTCGATTTTCAAACGCGCTAACAAACAACATAAGACACTGCGGAAAAACTGGGGGAACTGTTACACATTATATTGTTGTCCTTTGAAATCATTTTTATAAAAGAAAAGGATAAACTTATTTTATTAAAATAAAACTTAAGACTACCATATGTTGTACAACAGTACCCCTTGCTCTTGACATTTAATCACACAAACACATATATAGCGCATTCGATAGCCATATATCGATGATTTTATCGTCAAAAACAAGTGGACGTAATAAAGTGAAGGATAGCGATAATCATGAAACACGTTAGTTAGAAGATTACGACGAAACAGATTTCTAAAAAGTATCCTCGCATAAGAGATTGCATTATTTATTACAGCTAGTTAAAATATGCCACCATTGTATCATAGTTAATGAATGATTGATTAATTGCTAAGCATTATATACCTTCTTTCTGTCTTTCATAATAAAGATACTTGTGAACAAAATGTCAATGAGTGCATGGGACCGTTGAATCTTTCGAATTCGATCATCTTTTATATTTCTCCGTCGCTTTTCTTACAAAGAGCAGTCTCTTTCTCTTTCTTTTTTTTTTTTGTTTTTAATGCATCATAAGACAGAAGATTCAACATATGTGACATTCTTGTTCACAGTGTCGCTTTCCTACATTTTTTTTCAAGCAATCGCAAATTACATCCAACCGGTCAAGCTTCTTTTATTTTTTCTTTTCATTTCGCGTTCATATATTGTTCTATCCACACGCGGCGCTCTTATATTTTCTTCATTTATTTCACTTTCTGCGTTTCTTATGCCTTTTATAATTATAATCCTTTCTGTTCTTATCAAACGTTCTGCTGAAACATCTCAACATGTACGCGATTCTTAATCTTCCTTCGTTGGCTCGGGTTTCTTAACTAAAGGGATGGCAGCCTTTATCCTATTAACAAAAAATTATATCACAATAATTAATAAATACTTCTTATAGCACGTGTATAAAAATGAAAAGAAAATTTTATAATCACATACTTGGCTGTAAACTCATCAACCTTTCCCTTAACCAGAGCCAGATTCTCATCAATTTGTGTTTTATTCGTTTCGTACACTTTTGGTAGCGTGAAAAGTGCAACAACACCTGAAATAATGCAATCATAAAAATGTAACAAAATTTTATTGCTTCTGAGAAAGAAAGTTTTTATAATTTTTTTTTTTTTTTTTAATATACTGACCTATGATTATTAAAGTCATTCCATTGAACCATGAGCCAATGTAAGTGAAGCACCAAAGCAAAACGCCAAATTTGAGCGAATCAACGATATCTTCTACCAGGAAGAGTCTACGCAATTCGCTTATGGTTGCGTTCACATGAGCAACAGCGATATCCGCGAGTTCGTGTACTTTCTCAGTGGGTAATGTAAGGTCTAGGTCAAGAACATATCTAAAAAAACAAAAGAAATATAATTAATTTGTTAATATTCTTTTGTACTGGATTATTTACTGTACTCTGTATATACACAAGCTTATTTTTTGTTTTATAGTGTTAAACTTAATAAGAAAAGTAAACTTACTTAAATGGATGTCCATCTGAAGTTTTTTGAATAGCCTGAAGTACACTTTTGTAAATACGGAAGGCTACCGTGGCGATAAGAATGAGTAATGATAAATAAGCAAGTACGCTGATCAAACTGAAGTAGGCCAGCGACAAAAGCAGCCCTAAAGTCGCTCCAAAGACAGCTCCTGATTTTTTTGGATCGCGCCAGTAGATCAGAGTGGCCACTGCACAATAAGAATTACGTTAAAATATCATTATGATTATTCTATGCTTATGTTAGAAAAACACATATATAGGACATACATTAATTTTATTCATTTATACGAATAATGAATTGCTACTTTATACGTTATGCTACTTTTGTAAAATAAAACTTTTTTTCTTTACAGACACATAATATAACATTGATAATTTACAATATGAAATATTTCCAATAGTTCGTTCACGTTAACATATAATTAACATTAATTATAATTAAACATACAAATTCGTTACATATTCAGTAAAGATTATAAAATAAAAAAAAAAAAAAAAAAAAAAAAAAAAATACAAAATAAGATTACAACGTACGTTTGAGAATATTTCTTATAATAGAAATAGATTTGTTCTATTATTAAAAATAATACTAGAAACAATAAAAATAATTCACATAAAAGACGGATACTTGTTATCGCGGTAAAATGCTTTCCTCGACACAANAAATATTTCCAATAGTTCGTTCACGTTAACATATAATTAACATTAATTATAATTAAACATACAAATTCGTTACATATTCAGTAAAGATTATAAAAAAAAAAAAAAAAAAAAAAAAAAATCGTGTAATATTACTATATTCGTATTATTAATAATCGTGTACTGGAAAAAATAATGTTCTATTATTAAAAATAATACTAGAAACAATAAAAATAATTCACATAAAAGACGGATACTTGTTATCGCGGTAAAATGCTTTCCTCGACACAAAAGCGTCAAACGAGTTTCATAGCTGCTGCATTGAACAAACGGTTCCCCTGTTGAAGAGGATGAGTCGTACTGTTATTCTGTTACAGTCTAATAACCCTTAGCCATCTCCCCCTTTATTCTTTCATTTCTTTTTTTTTTTTTTAAAGCTTTACTTCTTTTAATCTCTTGAATTATTTTTTTTTTTGTTATTGTTTCTCAATTACGGTAATTACGTGATAATCATTATAATGAAACAATCTGGTAATGTAAGTACACTTGCAAGTATATATTTTCTAAATTTTATATTTATAAACCTACGATTAAAAAAAAAATTTGAATAAAAAGAGAATAATAAAAAATTTCACGGAAATATATATATAGTATTTTGTTTAACTCTTATGAATCTTATAAATATTCTTTGTTAATTAGTTGCCATGTGGACTCCATGAAATCGAACAGATTCATTCTTATTTAAATTTTCAATAAATTAATGTAGAATATATTATATTTTTGTTTATATATGAATTAAACGCGGTTTATTTCGAATGAATATAAATACAATACTAACAAGTTACTGTTATAATTAATAAAATGATAGGTTTTAAAGTCGCGTGGTTAATTCGACCATATGTTGAAATTTGACACATCGATTAGCATAAAGTAAAGGAGTATAAATTTTTTATATCATACGCGTATTTTTTTTCTCGTTTTTTTTCTTTTTTTTTTAAACTAAAACAAATAACTCACCGGCATTCTCATCCGGCAAAACTTTCACCGTAGCTTTCTGTACGTTTCTTCTTGTCATTATCGTAGAGTAACGTATATAACTTCCACGCGAGAAATTTTTAAGACGTCGTAAAATGCTACGTACGTAAGTTGTAGTATATGCAAGCGCACGCGCGATTATAGATCCGTGTGTATCACACACCGGGCCGCCGCGTGGTTAAAACGATATCAACGCCATCACCGATTTCCTCGGTATCCGCAGGAACTACAAAACGCGACACGCCGTTTATTCCAAGAATAAGGAACTTTCCAATTTTTTAATATATCATCCACAAGAAAAAAGTCTTTTATTCGTTTCTAATAACACATTTCATCGAATATTTATTCTTATCACATCGTATGTTATTATATTATAGTTATTATTATTAATTATTGTTTTAATCTTTTGATTATATATGTAAAGTCGGCCATCTTGAATTTTTTCATTTTAAATAATAAACATCTCGATAGAATTTAAATTGTAAAATTATTATCTGTTCGTACTTTATAAATAAATACAAAATTGTATTTAAATATTGTTATAAGTATTTTTTCTTATTATTTTTTAATTATAATAAATATATATTATTATATTATTTATATATATAATACTATACACACAATGTATGACAAAGATGAAGAAAAATTATAAGTAGTTTTATTTAAGGGTCGTTAACTTCAACAATTCGTTTGTGAAAGGTAAGTGACATCTGTTTCCTTACAAAGTTCGAACTTTAATTGTTACTCACATTTGTGAGGATCTATTAAGACGTCGCGGGTTGGTCTACTCTCAGACGTCATTGTAATACATTGTTGTTTGTTAATAGGAAAGGAAAATCAGAGTGAGTGAATGAGAGGGTAAGGGAAAGGGTTAAAAGGGTGGTATGGTGTATAAGGAAGTTAAATCCAAGGAGAATTAGGCGGAGGATAATCGAATAGACGGAAACTGAGAGTACATGTGTGTGTGTATGTGTGTCTGTGTATACGTGTAATAAATGTAGAAAGGAAAAGGATGTTCATAATACAGGTTTATCTTTCAAAGTTTCTAATAAATTTCATTAATATTTCAAATTGTTCAAAAGAATAAAAAACAATTGAAAATATATAAGATTGATCTGTTATTATTTTGTTGCTAATCAAAATTATGTTTAACGAATAAAGGTTTTGTATTTATTAATGTTTGCTTTGTATTTAATTTTGATGAAATTTATAGGGTAAAATATGATCGATTAAATAATTTTTGGGTACAGTTAACAGGTTAGGGGAACATATTAAACAAGAAGGATTGTATTTAATATTGAAATTATTATAATAGAGAAAAATTATGTTCATTTATTGCAGTACCAATATTTANATTATTATATTATTAAAAATTTTTTAATCAATTCTGTTGCATCACGTCCTCATTTTTGAAAATAAATATATTTTCACTATATATATATAAAATAATCTCTACAAATTTTCCATATTATTTTGGTATAAGAAAGAAAGATAACCAAATAGGTAAAGTTCTAATAATAAATACAATTAGAACGTAGCAATCGGCTGGCGAGTGATCTAGACGAAGCAGCAGGCATATCTCTCATCCCGAAGCAGGCATAAAGATTTTCGCAATTTCATTTGGCGATGATTCAGTTTTCAGCCATAGTCTTAATAAATCTGTAGCTCGCGGACTAGCGACAAGCCAGAGATTTTCTTTCAACCTTTGCCAAAACTATAATACACATATATACATACACAAAGAATTTACATTTACATGCGTCGTTGGACTGCTCAGGATTAAATCAAACATTTTCAACCATTCTTCTAACGTGTTTAGCATTAACCAAATGTAATCCATGATTAGAAAAAGATAGAAACAAAAAGAGGGAGATAGAGAGAGAGAGAGGGAAAGAAAGAGAGAAAGAGAAAAAGAGAGCTGTTGAACCCTCTTATAAATGCGTAGCAACTACTTAAGAAATATTTATAGCGAGCGGTGAACGATCGGTAACTATGTCATTATCACGTGCGCGAAATATTATTTCTTATAATTTTCCTGAGATTTCTCAAATTTTAACCATGTAACAGCTAGAATTATCTTGCCATTAAATAAAAATAGACTGGGTTAATAGTATCTCCCATGATATTTCAAATAAATTTCATTAGTTCAAAACTTTGTAATAGTTAAGCTTGTTAAGTTGTAGAATATGGCAATAGAGAGGTCATTTTAAAAAGTCTCAAAATGAAGTAATTAATTTAAAAAATCACGTAGAAACTTTACCATATATGTGATACTTGCAAAAAAAGAAAAGAAACTTTCCTGTTCCTTTAATGGATCTACAGTTTTGATTTTTGCAAGTGCTTCTTTATGAATAACGATTAACTATCATCAATTTCTTATTAAGAATAACGTTCGTCGATTTCTACTCGTTGTAGAATATTAATGATATATCTTTTTATTTCCGGTATACGTTAGCGAAATACAGTTATATCTTTCGTTAAAAAATATTTCAGAAAAAAAAATATGATTCATCGTTTTACTGGACTTGAATTTAAAAATATAATATATCTACATAAAATATATTATAATATATGTATATTATATTTATATGTATGTGTTTAATATTATGTTGTTTTTGTTATTTGGCTAAGGGACGAATTCATTCAAAGTTGAAATTTTATTATCTTGAGTGCAACCAACCTATATTACGGTGTCATGAATAATGTAAAGAGTATGTGTACTTTCTGTGTATTTCTCTCTTTTTCTCTCTCTTTCTCTCTCTCCCTCTCTTTTTCTAACTTTACATATATATATAGAACAAGTGTATATATATAAATTCTGGTGGGGTAAATTTCATATATATATATATATATATACATACACTCCAACGCGAAATCAAAACGTGTGCGTTAAACACGTGAACGAATTTAATTTATGGAACGTTCTAAGAAAAAGAATATTTATGTAATAGGTTCTACACCTAAATTCCTAAAGATTATTTCGAGAATTTGTAATTAGAAGAATCTCTTCATTTATCAAAACGTTGTCCCTCTCTTTTATTCTTTTTATTATTTATTTTAATTCAATATAACTGCTATATCTCAGATATAGAATATTTAAATTATTTCGAAATTATAATATCTACTTTCTAAATTTTATGCGAATTAAATACTTTGGATTGATTTGTAGAACAGGTTAAAATTACTATATGCAAACGTAGAAAATTATTTGAAACTTGAATATTAATCATTAAAATATCATATCAATCAAAATCCGAATACGCATATAAATCAATAAAAATAATGAATAAAACATGATATACACTTATTTCCTCTCTCTCTCTCTCTCTCTCTCTCTCTCTCTCTCTCTCTCTCTCTCTCTCACACACACACACACTCTACTCTCTCACTCTCTTTCAGTATAAAAATTACTCACGTGTTTTTTTCGTAATGGCCATATTTTCAACGATACGGAATAATCCAGGTAAATTCAGATTAACGATAATTCAATTATTATTCCTATATTCCTATTATTATTATTATTATTATTATTATTAATTATCCTTATTTTCACCGTATTGTATGTAAGCACCAATTACGAAAGATCTGGTCGAGGTAGGTAAGTAACTACGGTCACACAATTTGGAAATAGATCGAGACGTTCTGTTAGATTGAACAAGGGATAAGAAAGGGGAGATGAAAAAGAAGAAAAAGAAGAAGAAGAAGAAGAAGGGACGAGTAGGAAGGGCAGAAAGAAATAACTTAACCCAGGACAGACAAGACAGACAGACAGACACAGGAACACAAACACACAGTATACATAGACAGAACGAATATGTAATTTGTGTGTATATGTGTATGAGACAGAAAGAGAGAGAGAGATGGAAGACAATGGAGACAACACGCACGAGGTCGCGATAAAAGCGTATCGATCCTTGGATTAGGTGGGCGAACGGTATTACGCGAAGAGACACAACTCTCCGGGCTTGACGACACCGGGCCAAGGAAACTAGTCGACTCGAAGAAGAAAATCTTACCGAAAGATAGACAGAAGGGAGAGAGAAAGAAAAAGAGAAAGATAGAAAGAGGGAGAGAGAGAGAGAGAGAGAGAGAGAGAGAGAAAGACAAGCCTTCGAAAATCTGGCTTAGGGCCAACGAACCTGGCCACACGTTATATTTAGTTTTATCCGAGAGTTCGAGAGGAGTCTGCTCAATAACTACGTAAGAGGGCGCATATACACGTCTTTATATATATATATTTGTGTGACGTATATAACCCAAGTATAATACATATGTAACATTATAGTAAGTCATCTAATGTGTGTAAAAGTATTTTTCTTTTTTTTTTTTTTTCTAATTGTAAGCTAGAAAAAAAATTAATTACCACGCAATCGGATATATTTTTTGTCTGTTTGTAAATACATATAAAAAAGGGGATATATATATATATATCATATACATATAATAAAGGGGATACATATATGTATATGTATATACCTCTACTCTCTACTTTTCAAGACAGATACATACATACATACATAGATTTTCAAATACCTTCTCACATTCTTGCTTTCTTACCTCTCGGATTCAGTCTTTCGGGGTTAAACCATGCGTCTGGAAAAAAGACAATTAGAAATATGTTAACAATTTTATTTTTCCAACACCATTTAGAAATCAAATGTTATTCGATATGATGTGGATCGGGGTTTGTTTTCTTTTTGATATACCTTTTGTTGTACTTGTTATATTGTGTGACTGATTAATGTAAGAAGAAGAAGAAGCATGGCAATGAAATGATGATTTGTTAATTCGTGATTCAGAGTATGCGCGCAAAAGTGATTTTAGGTGATCTTCTCTTTTAATTTATTATTTTTATTTGAAATTTTATTTAATTTGTTAAATTACAAGCCAAGCTTGTATTTTTAATTATCTGCGAAATGAGTTAAACTAAATTGTCTCGGGAGGGAAAAAAGAAATTGAAAAAATCACCCAAAACCTTTTGATCTACTTTATAGATGCAGATAATGTGTGATTTTAATCGTAATTATAGTCTTACGTTAGAATTGTTAATTATTAAGAATCCAGTGCATTGTTCATTGTGCGTGCACGTTTTATTTTATTACACGAGTAATCTCATTCGAATAAAGGTTGTTATTCAAATTTCATTCGCAAAACCAATAAGAAAAATATTTGTTTGAAAAAAGGAAATAGATAATTTATCTTACGATGTGTTATATTCCGATATATTCATTCATGGCGATACAATCAAACATACCAATGATTATGCATTTAAATATTGTTGTTTCTATTATGAAAATGTACACGTCAACTTGACAACGACTAATCGACGTTTTATTTCATTTCTAATTTCGATTATATCAATGAATAATTGGAGTACAAAGTGCAATACACGTTACACGAGAAATTTTTTTTTTTTTTTTTTAGTAAAAGCTTTTGCAATATTGACAGAAAGAAAGCATCGAAATCGATCAAAGTAATAGAAATATATTTATCATGCTATTATATTATACTTTTAATAGACAGTATATTTGTGTTAAATATTACGTTGGATAAAATTACCATCGTTGTGTCCAATCGGTGAAAATTTATCGTCTAATAAAAACACTATAACTATATCGATTTCATTATTAATAATAAAATTATAATATTCAGAATACATCAAATGATTTTTTGTCTCAAATAATATAACATATTGCCACTAATAATTAATAATATTATAATACCTAAAATATATATTTTAAAAATTTATCTTTCACACAAATAACATTGCACAAATAAAAATATTAAATTTAAATATATTGATCTCCCATTTATCAATGATAATAATTTTACATAAAATCTAATCGATACATCAAAATAATTATTATTAAAATAATTCTTTATGCATTAATAAAATCATACTAAAAAAACATAGAATCATTGCAAAACTATTTATACTGTCAACACGAAAGAAAAAGAAAAAGAAAAATTCTTACGATTCATCAAATAATACGTTGGAGGTATATACAAAAAAAAAAAAAAGAAATAATCTGTTATTTTCTTTTACATAGATATGAAAATAAACGCGACGAGCATATATTATACTTATTTATTTTCAAATTAAAAATTTATCGCTCACGTAAGTTAAACGCATACGTGAGAATTTCCAATAACGTAAACCGTAGAAACTTGGAGAACAAACGTTCATTAAATACTCTTTCTATATATCCTTGGACGATTATGATGATAGATGATATTCGTCTTGAAAGCTAAAAATGAAACTTATAAATTTCAAAGATGAACTCTATCATTATTACGCGTCTAGGAAGGTTTTAAATGTTGAAGGTCGTTCTTTTAGAGAGAGAGAAAAAAATAAATTTAAAAAAGTAGAAGCAGAAGTAGACTATATAACTATATGGAATTTTATCTTTGATGTCATCTGAAAGACGTTAACGTAATAGGCGTGTAGTTGCACAAATAACAAAAAAAGAAGAAAATAATATACATAAACGTGTAGATATTTTTATATTCGTATATAATCGCGAATCGTTAAACGTAGATAAAATTATTTAATTACATTTCGAATCAGATGATACTGATTGTCCCTTAATACATCTATCATAAGTATTATTGTTCAAAGATTATTTTCAATTATACATACAAATATATTCTTTTATAAGATTTTCAATATCCGGAAACAAATTTCGAATTAAACAAATTGCATTATCAACAAATTTCTAAACGTATCGGAATTTACGTTTACAAATCGTTAAATGTCTCTGCCTTGGCGAATAATACGCAAACAGAATAAAAAAGAAAAGAAAAAAAAAAAAACATTAAAGAACAGACAAACAATGTAAATTTTCCTTCAGTTGTAATATACATTCGCTTGAAATGCTCACGTTGACTGACGAGTAGTAGTTAAATTTAGATTTTTCGGTTCTTAAGAGAATTGGTGGATATCAAATGAATATTAAATATTAACTACGCGCACAAATCTTCTTGAGAAAAGAATAATAAATAAATAAAAATAATACGAATTTTTAGTAGTCTTATATCTTTCATTCGTTTAAAAATAGAAACATCATTATTTCTAAACCTGTTATTTAAATCAGCTGTTGTATATCGTAAAAAAAAACAGAAGTTATTAGTAATAAAAATAAAAAAACATTAAAGCAGAGGAACAACAAATAAGTAAAGGAAAATTAAAAAAAAAAAAAAAAGATTATATAGGAGAACAACAGGAATATCTTCAATGACTCATTCTAAATGAAGGTATCGATAAAACTACTTAATACAGCTTACTTAGTGATATCGTGACATAACCACACACACGCGCGCACATACATTCAACCGTCCACTCGCACATAGATCAAGAAAGGTACGAGCATTTCTGCACATAAACAGGTTATTGTAGCAAAGATATGAAGCTGCCTTCTAGCTACTTCGTACCAAAGTACAAATGCAATTTTTGCCTTTGTCATCGAGATATTACAGCATCGGAAAAGAGGGATAGGAGTCGTCTGGTAGCGGTGGAAGGGGGGGAGGGGTGTTATTACATAATTCAATTTCAATCTACCGCAAAGATTAAATACACTCAGGAGAAACGCAAAGTATCGTCTTTCCTTTCTTCGATCATTTGAATTATTTGTTTCTTTTTTTTTGTGTTCGGAGTATAATGAAAAGAAATTATATTAAAAAAAGAATATTATAGATTACAAATTAATGATGTAAATTACATTTCTTATCTTCGAAGAATTATCATCGTCAGGTATAAATTCAAACGATATTATTGTAGATATTTATTTATCTTATCGAATATAAGAAAGATTAGTATTTTCATTACTATTTTTTCTTTTACTTTTTTTCAACTCGAAATGATAAAAAACACAAGAAGTCAATAAAATTAAAAGATAATTTTTAAATATGCGCAGATATATTAATACGTATTCACATAAAGATAATATACACGATAAGTAGTCAATAGAACAACGATCCTTGAACCTTGCTACGACTATGCGACGCCATTTTGAAAACAACGTAAAAATCTCTAATATAAGTCGTTAAATTATTCCCACATATAATAAATATATATATATATAATTTTTCTTTCTAAATATATACCTGATACAAAATACGTAATATACTCATTGTTAAATAAAAGAGGAAATTATCGATGCTTGAGAAAAAGAGGTTAGACTTATTGATTTAGAAGGAAAGAAAAAAAAAAGAAGGAAAGACAAAAATAAGGGGGGGGGGGGAAAAAAAAAGGAAAATTATGAAAAAGATATGGAAGAAATCGATAGGAAAGTTTTGCTCGCATAATTTTAATCCGAGAATTAATATAATGATCGATAACCCAGTTTTGATTCCGGACACTTCTCTCAACTACGAGAGTCAAGAGCCATACTGCGCAGGGTCTGCTGCAGCATAGAACTACGTGAATAAACTTCTCATTAAATGAGGAATAATTTTATCGAAATAGTAGGAGATGAAAAAAGTTTTAAACAAAATCAACGAATACAATATTATTAAAAAAATAAAATAAAATTAAAATAGAAACATATAAAAAAGAATATACATGCGAGTTTGGAAATGTGTTTATTATGTAGGAGGGTATTTGACTAAACGGGAAAGAGGTTTTCTAAAAGAAAGTCTTATTGATTTTCATGGTGTGAAAGAGAGTCGCGAATAGATGTCAGGTCGATAAGATTATGGGTGGTAAGCGAAACTAATTATCGTAAGCACGAGAAAAACAACAAAAAGAAAAAAAAAAAAGGAAGAAAAAGAATAAGAAGAAAATACTGTAAATAACACATTAGAAAAAGTATTTACACCTGAGATATAGTATGAGTTAACTTTGTGTTATTCCTTTTCCTCGATTCACGTATAAAGATGTATGTGTGTGTGTATGATGTACATGTATATGAATACATACATACTAAAGTATAAATGTATGTGTAAGTATGGACGAGTCAAAGTACGCGTGAGGAACAGGAACGACCAGAATCGCAGCAGCTGAATCGACCGACCCTCTTCTTCTATCTCCATCGTGTATTAGAGCCTTTTGTGCTCTTTAAAAATGGCGTGGATCGCATATGATTTTTATTATATTTGCAGGATGCGGTAAAAGAAAATAATATATAATAATAATAAAACATAAATATATGACACACACACACAAAATAAATAAAATCAAAAGATAAAAATATTATAGGATAAAATTTCAACGTTAGACGTAACGCTGCACTTTGTCCTGTTTGAAAAAAAATGGAATGAAGAAAATGGATGACCATGTTAACGATTATGACGATGACGATGACGACGATGATAACTATGATGAACAACTGGAAAGATATATTAAATCCGTACAAAATAAAATAAAAGAATAAAGGAAAAAATAAAAAAGAATGTATGAAGCGAGAATAGTAAAAAAAAAAAATAAAACATGATTGATACGAAAAATCTTACTAGGATTAAGAATATTCCAGAAACAGGGAACGCCAGTAGCATTAACGTTGGTAACAACTGCATTGGTGGTGGTATCGTTGTTGCTCTTCCGCGCGGAATTTTCTTTCTCCGGAATTGGGCACGACGCCGGTGCTACAGTCTCCGAATCCATGTTTTTAATATTTTCAATATATTATATACGTTTGTTCTTTTTATCGAGTAGAAGATATCGACGTTGGCTATTAGGGCGCGTGCACACACAAGGAAAAAAGTCTAAAGCGATTTATTAACACACCGTTTTCAAAGACGACGATTAAAGACGAGGACTACTTGCGCGTAGAAGAATTAGAGTCTTGCTGTTATTGATAATAATTTTATAGTAGTAGTAGTAGTAGTAGTAACAGTTTAATAATAGTTGTTCAAAACACCGCCGGAGACTAGAAAACAAAAAAGAAAAAAAGTAACACGAGAACGTATACGTCACTGTTGATATCTTTACGTTTCCCTTAACCTTTAAACTCGTCCGGGGTGAAAGTCAAAAAGATTAAAAAGAGGATTACGAGGGAAAGAATAAACGAGATAATTTAATGTTTCGGAAGGAAAGTTAAAAAGTAAGAAAGAAAGAAAGAAAAACAGAGAAAAAGAGAGAGGGAGAGAGAGAGAGAGAGAGTAACAATCAAATATATATCTATATCTATATATGATATTTATGTATATATAATAAATATCAGATGAGAAAAAAAGAATAAGAGGACGCAAGTGTCGCTCCGCACTGCGAACAATTCGGCTCGTATCTACGTTTCTTCCTTCCTTTCTTCCTTGTCACTGTATGTCTTTCTCTCTGTCTGTTTCTCTCTCTCTCTCTGTCTTTCTCTTTATATTTCACGGCGCCGATGCCTTTTTCTTTCTTCTCGTAAAGAACTAAACACCCCTGCCGAATCGGTCGGCACAGTCGTCGACGAGAACTGCTGGGCGTACCTGATACGCAATTTCTCTACGTTGGATGCGCAGAAAAAAAAAGATGAGGAACGCGCCGTCGCTCAACAACGAGTCCTTTTTTTTTTTCCACGCAATTTATCTCACGAAATATACGGCCCTGACACTCTCCCAAAGAGGACTCCTCACCAAATTTGTTTGTTTGTTTGTTTCTATCTATCTTTCTTTCTTTCTTTTTTTTTATTTATTCCTTTCTTCCTTCCTACCGTTCTCCCTTATCCTCACCCCTCTACTAACTCCTCTTTGTTAAATCCTTTTAGCACGAGGCTTTAAATGCCTTTTGAATGAAATTCCGCTCGGTGAATTTGATACGTCGAAAATGAAACTTGGGAGTCGCGCGCGTCGTTCGAGAACTGAAGGCTGTTATCGACCCGCGCTTAGCTCCGACCCCTCCCTGCATCCATCCCCCTTCTCTTCCTGCGGAACTCCCTACTCTATTCTACTCTACTATACCCTTTTTCTCTCTCTCTCTCTCTTCCTTTCCTATCCTATCCTACTCTTCTATCCTTCCATGTTACCATCGCCACAAACCTCATCACCCTTTCCCTTATATTTTCCGTTCGTTTCCACCTTTATACTACACTTGCCTCTCACCGCGCATCGATATATTAACTTCGACTACAGCGCTTTGATTACCTCCGGTGACGATATCTCAAACTATATACAAGATCTACTTTAATACCGCCAATTTTCAAATTAAATATCAATTTGAGATATTAAATACTTTTCATTTATAATCTTTTTTTTTTTCTCTTACGAATGTTTATTCGCGATTATTATGTTTAATCGTAAAAGAAGAAAATTCGCGATACACGTAGTTTTATATTTATTCGATCGTCCATCGATTGTTTCGAAAGTAACCCTAAGACGCATGCGCTAATTTCAAAAGCGGAGGGAGCTTTATGAATAAATGAGTGAGCAGGGAAGAAGGAAGGGTCAGAAACAAGATACTTTACTGGTCGAGGGATTAGAACGACTATTTGCAGGAGACATATAGGCGCCCACGTAAACCAAAGACAAACCCTCAGACTGTAATAGACTGTAAGACCTTATGCCTTCTTCGTGGGGTATATATCGAACACGCACTAAACTAGACTCAATGAATTTAGTATGATCTTACTTGCGTTACTTTCTAAAAAAGAAGTCTAGACCTTTTATTCGACAATACGCGTAGTTGAGAAACTAATAATTTATAATATCTACTATCAATTTTTTGATAAAGAAAAATTAATTATTATTTTTATTATAGTTATCTTATTTCTTTCTATTTTTTTTTTTTTTTTAATTCCTTGGATATTATTATATCACAAAAGGAAATCGATATGGCAGCCCTCCAAGAATTTTCACTGTCACGATTTTTTTTCTAAGGCTACGAATATTTGAAATCCGATCGTATATACTACAAGTTAGAAATCTGAGAAGACCAGCCAAGAAATTCTCTCCCGAGGTCACCACTCCAGCTTCCAGACTAAATCATGACTAAACCCGGAAAATGACGTTACTTTTAGAAGGATGGCCGAGACCTCTGTCAACGTTGACCGACATTAAATGCCTGACATTAACAGACTAGAGGCATAAAGAATCCTTGAAATTCCTTGGCAAGAATCTAACACTCAAGTACAATTTACTTACTTACAATTAATGTTAAATTACGCGTTTGCTTCAAGTTACTATGAAAAAGAAGATTCCTACTTTCTCTCACTAGATTACATCTGATATATAAAAACCTACCATACCGACTGTAAATTCGTTATACGGTCGGTAAAAAGAATATCAATATTATCAACTAGAGTTTACACTGTTGGCAAGATGGGACTAACATTTTAAATCAAATTTATATTGTAAATTATACGAGACAATTACTATAAATATTATAATAAAAACAGTATAAAAATAATTAGATTTCTAATTTTTCTTTCGGAAATCTAATACTAATGATTTATTTTTTCCACTCTTATATATATTATACGAGTATATTTATAAACAATTGAATAAATAGAAATTGCTTACTTAGGAATGAAATTTGCTTACGCAAAAAGGTGCAAAATAAGAAACATGCAATTTGCGAACAGATGTTAAAAGAAAAGAACTATGTAAAAAGATTACACGAAAAAATAGTATGTCTGATCTTTCAACAGTTTGCGCAATTATCATCACTGCTTGAACTTTCTATTTAGTTTGTTTATCCTTTCTAAAGATAGGCCATACGTCATACTGATAATATAATTGATCGATTTAATTTTATAACCTGATGGATATTTATTTTACTAAATAGAATTACGTCATTATGTTTGAATATAATACGAAACAGTGTGCACAAAGGTGTGTCACATATATGTATTGAGTACTGCAGTAAGAGAGAAAGAGAGAGAGAGAGAGAGTTCGGATCAATAAACTGTAGTAATCAATACTTACTAAGACGATTTAAGTTACACCAAAGGCTATCATTATGCGCTCTCTCATATTATCCCTTCAATAATAATTATTATTATTATAAGAAATAACATGTGAGAAATATAGGCGAACGTAAATAGATGTAATCTTAAGTGCCTTGACCGCATGTGCAAATCCGCAAAAAAAAAGCTATCGTTTCAATATCAATTAATCATCAAACGTAACTGTTTACTTTTTATCTTTCTACCGGTTCGACCATAAGTGATCATAAAAAAAAAACAGTTCTTTTACACGAACCTAAAAACATTTTAATGAATTATAAAAGAAAAAAAAATTAATCTATAATGATGTGTTTTGTGAAGAGTAATTAATTATTAACAACACTTTAGGTTTGCTTCCGATGATCCAAATCTATAATTTGTTTTATAACGTGTTATTATTAATAAGGAAAGAAAAAAAAAAAAAGAAGAACGTAGAAAGAAATCTATCAGTTAAATTATTTCTCAATCTTATTCATCCTCGAAGTGTCTAATCGCGGGAATATAATTAAATTATGACGAGACCAAACTATAGGAATAGCCCGGTCAATGAGCATATGGAGCGATTAGCATGTATCCACGTAACGGTAATAATTATTCATATCATCGGACTATAGGAGGGAAGAATTCTGCATATTTACTTAACCGTGTGTGTATATACGGTATGAAAAATAATTATTTTGCATATATATCCCATTATTATGCTAAGACTTTTGAAAATACTTTTTGTATGAAGTAAGTCTGCTAATAATTGTTATACAAAGGAAGGAGGTATTAAAATGTTAAACGAACATCTTAATACTGAAATTGAATGGTTTACTTTTTTTCTTTCAACAGCTAATCGTTTATTTTTAGATATTTGTCACATGACTATACCTTCCATTTCCCTCCCTCTCCCAATACTTAATATCCTTCCGTTATAAAGAACGTGAAGGAAATAACATAGTTGTTCCTCCTCCTACTCCTCCTTCTTTACTGCCAAGACTGGTCGGAAACAACTCTCTATGAGTGTATAGATGCTTCGGCGCATTCCGTTCGCTTATGAATCAACCTTTAAGTTTATTTTAATCTCTTGAAAAGTGACTCATCATCAACCATGACAAAATATTTCGCAATAAGTTTGGGGTTTAACCTAATATAAGAATTTAGTTGATAGAAAAAGTTGTTATCTACCCTTGTCAATGAAAATGTCAAACATTATCAATCAAGTATCATTCATATGTTAAATTGAAAATTATAATTATTATTTAAATGATTTCTATCGTCTTCTTTCCTTTGTTAATTTTTATCCGATAACGAAACGCTATTAAAATATTTTAATCAGTTCGAGAGATAAAAAACGTTCTCAGTAGATCAGCTTTATGTATGGCACGTGTCACAAAAAGAAATCTTTTTCATTCGATGATGATGCAATGCAGCGAGTAAATATATCAATTTTAAACGATATGATGCGATGGTACAATTATGCAAAAATGTATATGTCTAACTTACCGAGTCCCATGTCCCTGAAGATTTCCTTTGGCGCTATTTCAATGTCCTGAATCCTGTCTTCGGGTTTATCAACATTATACCTTACATCTTTCTGTCCATCATCCCGGGTAGACAATTTGGATATACTAGAAGCAGTTTTGGATTCGGATTTTGTAGTGGAATTAAGTGTTTTATCGTCCTTTTGATCAGTCCTCTTGATCGTTGGAAGTATTGTGGTTGTGATTTGCGTTGGTTCGTTGACGTTATCGGAGATCGACGAAACGGTCTCATTTGTATTTTTATGGTCCAATTTATCTGGCATAAATGGAACGCTCCCCGAAACAACTGATTGTCTCGAAGAATCTTTTTCGAAATTCTCTTTCGAAGAATCTTTTTCGAAATTCTCTTCCGAAGAATCGTGATTGCTACTCGAAACAATATCGGTACTTTCCTTGTTTGATTTGATTATAGGAATAGAACCGAATAGATTGTTTGAAGCTGAAGGGACATAATGAAAATCGTGTGGTACGGAAGAATTCAAATTTTCTATTTCCGGCATATCTTTCTTCGTAAGATTAGAGCTCTGATCGTCATTCATTTTCGATTGATCGGACACAGGAGCAGAAGTAACAGTAGTAGAAGATATTAACGCGTCTTTGTTGATATCGGTTGTAGAAGTCACGGTGTTGGGTATGTTGTTGTCAGAGAAATCAAGGAGTAGGTTATTATCAATGATGCTTGTTGGTAAAGTCTGGGGTGGCGGTGCCGATGCGGTACGTTCAATTTCCACGAAAGCGACAGTGGCAGCCTTGGGGTTGAACCCTTCCGCGGAAGTTGTCCTACCTGCCGGCCGTAGAAACGGATCCGCCATGGAGTCGTATTTCTCGATATCAGCGGAAGGTGGCGGGGTGGCGGGTAAAGCCTTTTCCTCCTCCTCCAGCTCCTCCCTCTTCCCCAGCTCCTCCTCTTTTTGCACCTTTCGTTCCTCCTGTTCGTTTAGGAAGGTACGTTTAGGTATTGTACAACTTGGTAACTGTTCATGCTCCGTTTGAACTTTGGGATCCATAGAGTCTGCTGCTGCCGGAAGATCTTCTTGCACACGTGGCGATTCCAAAACTGATGATTGTTGTCCCTCGGACTTAGCTTTTTCTTCTTCCACAGATCCCCCACCTTCTTTTTTCACACCTTTCTCCTTCTCTTCCTTCTCCTTCTCCTTCTCTTTCTCCTCCTCCTTCTTTTCCTCTCCCTTCACCTTTTTCGAATCACCATCAGCATTTTCATCATCATTATCCTTCTTTTTGTTGCTCAACTCCCCGAGCAAATTCTCAGGCTCGACTCGTTCGAAATCGTCGGTGGAATCGTGCTCGCGTTTAATCGTTCCAACGATATCCTCGATTTTCGAATCGGTATCCTTCTTGGGTTCTTCCATAACTGTTGTTATTTGACTTTCCTCTGACGTTATCGACATCTTTTTCTTCTTCTTCTTCTTCTACTACTTCTCCTCCTCCTCTTCTTCTTCTACTTCTTCTTATTCTATCTCCTTTCTAATTATTCTCTACTTTCGATACCTTAGCAAAGTTATATATTAATATATGTATGTGTATGCAGTTGTTAGCCAGGTCCTGTCGTATCCTGTTCCGTGTACGATGCGTCAAAAACGTACAATAGAGACAGCAGCAAACTTCTACTCCCCGTTCTTCTTCTTCTTCGATTTTAATTTACAGGAGCGTAGCAACGTCGACTCGTCTTTATATGTGTCCTTTTATTAATTAAAAATTAATTTCAATCCTCGATGTATTCGTAACGAGAAGATAATCACGAATGCGTATCCTCGGTTCCTTCTTGCTCCTTCTCACCGACGTCGCGCCGACGATAAACGCCGACGGCGCTGCTGCCGACGACCGTTTTTATTCTCCCTATCCTTTTCCCGAGAAAGACACACGTGCGAATCGCTTATCCTTCAATCTAATATATGTGTATATCTCTGTATATAAGTTATGTTTCTAGTTATCTTTTTTTCTTTCTCTGATTTATGTTTATGTACACGAAGTTTCTTCTTCAACAGCTTTCTTCTATCTCTATCTCTATCTCTCTTCCTCTTTTTATCTTTCTCTCTCTCTCTCTCTCTCTCTCTCTTTCTCTCTCTCTTTATCCAATAACCGTTCTCTTCCGGTTAACTATCCGCGAATTCCTAACCTTTTATTATAATCACGTATATATGTACTTAACGTGCGTGTATCTGAAAATTCACCGGCTCAGAACGAGAAAACAGTTTTGGTAGAATGAAATGGCTCACACACCGGATATATTTTTATCGGCTTTTTACACGCGCTCTTTCCTTGCACTAGAAAACGTCAAAGTGTCAGCCGGAGAACCAGAATACGTCAAGTGCACGGTGGTAGGGATAACGCTGGAGAAAGACGGAGAGAGAAGATGAGTGGGAGAAAACTGTGCGTAAATGCAAGGGATAGAACGAGAGAGAAAGAGAGAGAGGGGGAAATCTATAATAAGAACCATCAAAAGTTGACGTTTGCATCAACGATTGTAAACATTCTCAAATTTCTTTTCATTTTCCTTATTCTACGAGTTCCTATTCTCTATCGTGTTCCTTTTTTTCCTTTCTTTTTTTGAGAAAGGGTTCTTTAGGCTTTTTTTCGTATATTGTGTTTATTATTCGTGTTGGATTAACATTTCGCAATCGGTCCATTTCGCGCGCCCCCTACCTTTACCCTTTTTTGCTACGTTACTGATGTGCCGGCTCGTTCGACCAATCGCGAGCGTTCTTACAAAGCGACTCGAACGTCGAGTTAATGCGCGCGTAATACGAACACGTTTGCGCATTGGTGTCATTATGTCAATTAAATTTTAATATTTAAACATGTATTTTTATATTTTTACTTGTCTATACGTACATAAAATGTTCTTTAAATAATAATACAATTGTAAAAATTATTTATACGTAAACAAAAATAAAGAATACAATTTTTTTATATAAATGTTTATTTTTAGGATAATGAATTTATGATAATGTTGAAATTAATATAATTAATTATTTTGTTATTAATGAGAGCGTTTTTATAAAATAATAATTTTGTTTATAAATTTATATTTTGAATATTTGAAAAAAGATATTTCTCGTAAGGAAAAGAATGTAATTTTTCTTATTTAACAACAAATTTGATGTAATTCTGAAAATAGAAATCGTGCAAGGTTTTATAACGACATATATATAGATATATACAGGTAAGAAAAGTGCATCTGTACTCATCAGTGCATTTTGTGATGTCGACGAATCGTTCTAAGAATTTGATTACTCAGAAAACTGATATCGATAAAAAATAACACAATGTTATACGATGATACTTTAATCTTATATTTCGTTAGATAAAATTTATAACTAATATTAAATAATATGAAAATAAAATAAATGTATACTTAAAGTAATATAAAATATACATTAGAACGATTGCAATATAGAAATAAATAAATAAATAATTTTATACGTGGTGAGAGAGAGAGAGAGAGAGAGAGAGAGATGAAAATTATTGTCATAAACAAAGTTGAGAACCTCTGAGATATGAGAAGACTAAACCAGGGCTTCTCCGATTGCAAGTTGAAACTCTATATGGGGTTGCAGAAATTTGAGCGAAAATAAAAATTTCCTGCATCTACAATGACCAAAAATTAATTCAAAAAAAGTTTGGCAACACTAAGCGTATAATATGACTGTAAATTTAGAAAAGTAAAAGAGATCATGGTATCAAGTCTATACCCAGAGTCGCGAAAATATTTGATCAGTGAAAGAGAGTTATTAAGTAAAAAAAATTAAGAAACCCTGGGATAAACGAAGAATAAAGAAAGGGGTGCCAAAATATTCAAATTCGTTCCTGACATTGAAGAAAATGGGTGCGGATAGGACTGACTAATACTTGCACGCACACAGACATATTAACCAAGATACTAGAGTAAAGTTCTGTTATCATTGACATATTAACACAATATACCTAGATCTAATTTCATAATTATTTCGTTTTCAATTATTACATAAACTTTGAACTATTATAATTCATTAGAAAATTAAATGTTTCGTTCTATAATATAAAAATTAAAACTTGAGCAAACGCTAATTTAAATGTACAACATTCGCATATAAATAATTAAATAGATAAATAAAATAAAAATAAAATTAGGGGTCATGTTTGTTTGTAAATTATTGAAAGGATATAATCATTGAGCCATATTGTTATATCTCGTGTCGTAGACTTTTGAATATTTAGAGTTAATTAAAAATGTGCTCGATTGCGCGCAAACAGGGGATATAAATTGGAGAAAGAGAGAAGAAAGTAAGGCAAAAGAAAGAGGGTAAGAGATAAAGAAGGAAAGAAAGAGAGAGGGAGAGAGAGAGAGAAAGATAAAGTAAAAGCGCCGGGCACATTGCGCAAGCGTGCAAAGCGGAAAACACGTTTGTTGCCTTGGTTGCTGAGAAGCACATAGCGGGCTTTGATACGCGCGACGTTAACCGGTCAGTCTCGTAGAGACTCTGTTCTTCTTTAACTGTATAAAGTACGCGACGCAGTTTAACACTTATTTTCCTTAATAAGAAATCATTATTTTCTAAAGGTAATTCAATTATTTTCATCTTAGGGTCCCACGTGTTGATTTTTTTGTCTTATATCATCTTTGTGTGTTAACTCTTTCTCTTTCCTTTTATTGACTATTTCTTACTGTTTCTACATTGTGCCATTTTCTCAGTTTCTTATGATACGTGTATCACATTCTATTTATGTGTATTTTTTGATTAGAAATTGAGGAAGAAGCATGGCAACATCAAGGAAGACGAGATCTTATATACCCACAACCGACTTTGATCCAATTGTGAGAACGACGTGGGATGAAAATAAGGATGATAGTGATCAGATGAAGAACAGTTTAACCTCGTACGATGATTCGTTGATAAATGGCAAAACTAACGGCTATACTGTATTGCAGAGCAACGGTCATGCACGGGTAAGTGTAGTGGTGCATCTATGTCACATGTCAGATTATGCGACACTACTATTTTATCATTTTTCTTTCTATCACGATTGAATAATTTTTTTTACGTTTAACATATCTAATCACTGATTCATTTTGTTAAGAATTTTTTATTATTTTTTTTATATCTTTTTTTAAATACCTTTCTCTGTTATTTCTTCTACAATCGATTTATCTCATCGACCTTATTTTTCATATCACTGTACTACATCATCAATCAAAATTCTTACACAATTATATGGTTATATAAAATATGATATATTTAATTACTTCCTGTTTTAATGAAGAATATTTTATTATTGTTATTCTTTTTTTTTTTTCTTTTTTATTATTTTCTATACAATCAAGCAATTTCTTTCATCGACCTTATTTTTCACGTCACTGTCGCATTCATAACATCTAGTTATAATCTCAGTTGTAGAATAATATTTGATAATTAATTAAAAAGTTCGATTGGTATAATATTTAAAAAATGAAGTTTGTTTTCTTATAATAATTATGGAATTTATATAATTGATTGCATACTAATATTACATTATTGATATGAACATATGTATAT
>NW_014569637.1:231735-301888 GCF_001313835.1 Polistes canadensis | reverse complement strand
TAAGATGTTTTATAGAAAATTAGTTTTTTAGTTGTTATCACATATTATCACATTTTATTTTCTTTCATATTCTATAAAACTTTCATTAGAAGAAGATAAAAATTAATTATCATTCTTTGGAACTAATATCGATACTGTCTTCTAAATTTTTAAAATTAATATCTGATATATATTTAGCAAATATTTTATTCTAAAAAATCTAACGTTACGATATATTTAGCATTAACTTCTATAGTAATCTGTATTTGTAGATATTTACTAAAATTTTATATGAATTTAGTTATTTTATCAGTTTATAGATAATACAAAACTAATTTTTTTACTTTGATAAGAAGCTTTAAAAAAATGATAATACATATAAAAATGAAAATCTCTATGTATGTTTCAGTGTTCCAAGAATCATAAAAATGATATAGAAAAAAGTTCACTCTCGAAAGAATCCTTTGAGAAGGTTGCACTTATAACTACAATAATAACATACATTGGCTTTTACATTCTTATGATTTTAGGTGTTGTAAATCAATTTTTCTTTACACCAAAAGTAGCTCAGGAAAAAAATCGACCGGTAAGATGATAAGATAGATCAATTAAAATAAAAAATAATAAGATTTAATATATATATATTATTAATTTCAGGGTTATGCACCGCTGTATAATCATTTTGAAAAATTTTATCTTCTATACGTCTACAGAAGAGTAAGGGATTGTTGGAATAGACCAATAAGTTCTGTACCTGGTGCAATGGTTATGTTAAAAGATCGTGTCACTCATGATTATGGTTGGACCTTTCAGTAAGAGACTACAAAGAAATCTATTCAATTATTAATTATTAATATTAATGAGTTATAACATATCGGCAGGTTTACTGGAGCTAACAGATATTGTATAAATTTGGGATCTTACAATTATTTAGGCTTTGCAGAATCAAGTGGAGAATGTATAGAACAAAGTATTGAGGTTCTCAAAAAATTAGGTTGTGCAAGTTGCAGTACTCGTCTTGAACTAGGTAAAAATATATATTTTTTAATGCTATGTAGAGATGAAAACACACAATTAATTAGTAAATTTAAATTAAATTGCAATTAAAAGATTCTTTGTCTGTTAGGAAACGCGCCTATCCATGAAGAGTTAGAAAAATTAACTGCTAAATTTTTGGGAGTCGAAGATGCCATAGTATTTGGGATGGGATTTGCTACAAACGCATTAAATTTACCATGCCTTATTAGTAAAGACTGTTTGGTGGTAAGCGATGAGAAAAATCATGCATCGCTTATACTTGGATTACGATTATCAGGAGCAACGGCACGTGTTTTTAAACATAATAGTAAGTGGATATCATTTTACAAATAATAATGAAACGATAAAATACACGTATGTCTACCTTATTGCAGATGTAAAACATTTGGAAGATATTTTAAAGAAAGCAATAGTTTACGGTCAACCCAAAAGCGGTAAACCGTGGAAGAAAATAATTATAGTAGTCGAAGGCATTTATTCGATGGAAGGATCAATAGTACACCTTCCTGAAATTTTAGAGCTGAAAAAAAAGTACAAAGTTGGTATAATTGTTGAATACAGAATTTTTTCAAAAATTCAGAATCTCGGAAAGTTTAATAATATTAACGATTAGTCATAATGATATTATATTTCGTTATGTCGTAATCATTAACCACTTGGGTACGAGCGTCGACTATAGTCACACATTGTGCTATACATAGCACAATGTATCGTGCATAATTTAAATGCCGGTTGTAAGCAAAATTTCGTGGCCGTACTGAAGTGATTAAACATACCTAAAGAAGCAAATTTTCTAAATTATTAAATAATTGCTCGTTATTATTATATTTGTATCTTTTTATGCAAGAAAGTAAGATAATAAAATTAAAATTAATAAATTTAAAATTAATGATGAATAAGATAAAAGAAGATTACAATTGCAAATATTTATCAATAATTCATTATTATTGTGAAATTTGTAGGCTTATCTTTATGTGGACGAGGCTCATAGTATCGGGGCGATAGGAAAACGTGGTCGAGGAGTTTGTGATTACTATGGTATAGATCCTCGTCAGATTGATATGTTAATGGGAACATTTACGAAAAGTTTTGGATCTTCTGGGGGATATATAGCCGGAACAAAAGTATGATTTAATAATAGATTTTCTTTTTCTGCTCTATTCTATTTATCATTTATACACAATAAGATTATATTTTGTTTATAGACTTTAATAAATTATTTACGGGTACATAGTCATGCTCATACTTATGCAACTGCCATGTCGCCTCCAATAGCGCAACAAATTATCGCATCTATGAGAATCATCTCGGGTGAGAATGGAACTGATGCCGGAAAAAATCGTCTCAAACAATTGGCAAGGAATGTCAGATATTTTAGACGTAGGTTAAATCAAATCGGAGTTATTATTTATGGAAATGAAGATTCACCGATAGCACCGATGCTAGTTTTTTTATTTTCTAAAGTTTGGTACGTTTTAATAATTTTTATGTCACATTTAAAAAAAGAAAAGAGAAGATCAAAATTCAAATGAAAACTATTTATGATATACCAGGACGGTAGTACGTGGTTTTACAAAATATAATATAGCAACGGTCGGCGTTGGATTTCCTGCTACACCTCTAATGCAAGCTAGAATACGTTTTTGTCTTTCTGCTTCGCATACAAAGGAACACTTAGATTATGTAAGTAATAATCATCGATGATATACATTTGTTTCTTTTTTTTATATTAACGTAATATTTCATATATTTTACAGGTATTATTACACGTTGAAAAACTAGCTAATAAATTAGGATTAAAGTATTCGCGCAAACCTCGTGATCCAAATCCTATAGAGTATTATTCTGATAATGAAATGGAATGACCTACCTCATAGCTTAGTAAATCTTTAATTAGTTCGTTTTCTTTTTCTGTCTTTTTTTCTAAAATTTTAAGATATCTCTAAAAGCTTTAAAGCAGTCACAATATATCTTTATATAAGATTCGTATGATATAATAACCAGTGAAAATATAAGTATTAAATAATTTAGATTGCTATACAATTAAAATGCATCAGTTTTGAAAAACATTATTTTTAGTTCAAAGCTATGCAATCAATCTAAATAATTAAGAAATCTAAAATCGAGTTAAGAGAGCTTACGAAACCATGTATTCCACAAGTGAAGTTTCTAATCTTAGCATTCGATTATTTTTTGTCTAACACGAAATTAGATTTTTTAAGCACCATCGCAATCTTTTCAGCATACATATATATATATATATATACTAATTCTTACATTATTAATTCT
Organism: Polistes canadensis; assembly: GCF_001313835.1. Classification (NCBI taxonomy): domain Eukaryota; kingdom Metazoa; phylum Arthropoda; class Insecta; order Hymenoptera; family Vespidae; genus Polistes; species Polistes canadensis. The sequence continues at coordinate 298,582 of NW_014569637.1, read as the reverse complement.
TACAAATGATAATGTTACTTACACAAGCAATTAAAAATTGTCCGAGCAACGTATATCAGTGATGTGAGTCTTAAGAAACAGTAAAAAAAAAAAAATCAAGAAAATATTTCGTAAAATTTAATATTTACGATAGTAGTAAATATATATATCAACACAATATTGTACGATAAAAAAATAATATAGTTATTTATATTATTTTGTTATCTAACGTGTAATATATATAAAATGAGAATAACTTGCTATTCTCTCTGTTTAAAAAGAAAAGAAAAGTGCAACTTATCGTACACTTATAAAAAAGAAGAAGAATTATCAGTAGTCATTGTGATAAAAGTTTACTTATCACTTTTCTTTCAACAGTTATTGTATTATATTCTTATCATTTCAAATGATAAAAAAAAAGAGTTAATTATTTATTTCTAACTATACATAACTTTATCAAATTTAAAGCTATGATACTTTTCAATGATGTGTTTTGCAGGTAATTTAATTTCAAATAATTGATGTATAAGATTTTATATTTTATTTAACAGATATTCTATATGTAGTAGGGCTTTTCAAACTTTTCCATTTGGTGAGCCACTCTACTCAAGCAAAGATTTGTGCGACATAGATTCTATATACTATCTATATCTGGATATAGATTCTATACTATCTATATCTGGATATAAATTCTATACTATCTTCTTTTTCAATATCGTAAACTCAGACATATTATACATGCGATGTCAAACTGGTTTTAAATTAATTTTCAGTCGTTACGTTATTCACAAATTTTTTACTTTTGCTCAATTGCTGCAACCCCGTACGGGGTCGGTTAACTTCACTTTAAAAAACCCTGTTTTATATATATTTAATGATTTTAAAAATGCACAAAAATTTTTAATTTAATTTACGAAATAGATTGAAAAATATTATTTACAAACTATAAAATTATATTTAACGATTTATACTTTTAGTATTTTCTTAATCATTTTCTTTTTTAATATGTATTATATTTACAGAAGACATCAAATTTTGTATAAATGTCATAAAGAACTTTTTTTTTTATACTTGAATATTTTATAATACGGCTTGATATAAAACTTCTTATACATTAGATTTTAAATCTTTTTATCTAAAATATTAGTATTTTAATACATCAATTTTTTGACAAGTGAAATTGATAAAGGAATTTGATTCGAAATTTATTAGATTAAAAAGAAGAAAAATTGGAATGATTCATATCAATAATATATTGTTTTTTCCAAAGAATATATTCATTAACTGGAACCTCAAAAAAGACTATGTAATTCATTTATTATCTTTACTGATATTTGTTAGTGGATTATAGTGGGTGATCGGTCAATGAATATAATTTGTTCAAAGACAATTTGTTTGGCAGCAAAATACAGTTCCATAAATCTTACATGCATTGTTTCTTCTTTTTGCATTTGTTCTGCAAGATGTTCGTTATCCGAACACAAGTTTGTTATCCAATTTGTTCATTGCCCAAATTGTTCATTTACCAATCATCCTCTGTATATGTTCTATTATACAGGAATCTTGAATATTGTGATTTTGTTGTGTACCTTTTATTATTATAATATTGCCATAATGACATAGATTATTTTGATTCCTCTAATTTATTATATAAATTTATATATATATATAAATAAGCCGATATCATTTTTAACGATTACCTGCAGATATATAAATATGTTTTTCTTTGTTTTCCTTTTTTATATATATAAACTGCAAATTTATTTTTCTAAATAAATGAAGTATATTAAAGCTAACAAATAAAAATTTTAATATTGTTATACATTTAGAAAATTCACCGTATACACACACGCAAATAATATTTTATTCCTTAATACTGCGAAGAATATCTTGTATTCTATTTAATACAATAACGTTAGTGGATACACAATGCTCTGCATCATATGGTGGTTTTATGGAAACACTGTCTTCGATATATAAAATATCATCAATATCTATAACTGGAAATCTAGATTTTAATAAATATTCTTTAACGATATTTTTTCTTTTCTTAATATCCGGCAACGATAACTGATTGGTTGACAATTGGAATAACTCGGGTAAAGATGTTTCCGCTTGTTCAGTTAATTCAATATTCTTTATCGCATGTCCAAATACTAGTTTTAAATTATGATGATTTTCTTCTTTAGTTTGTAAAAGTACTACGCTACAAAAGAATGTTTATAATGAAAAGATTTAATTGGTTACTATTTAATACAATTAAAAATGTATTATGATTACACAGCAGCAGAAACAACAACCACTACTACTACTGCTACTATTGCTGCATAAAGTTTCATTAAAAAAGTAAATATAAACACGCTGAAAAGTGAAAAATATATTAATCGTTTTACCTTTCTGAAACTGGATCTACAGTATATACAATACCAGTATATAGGCTATTGTCAGCAGTAATTTTGACTTCTCTTCCTATATAACTTTTAAATAGTAAAGGATTATTTTTGTATATATTATGAGAAAATTTGGTTAGATCTGTTTTTGTGGAACACGCGTCAACCATGATTGTAATTACAATAGCTAACCTCTCTTCTACACTGTTTAACTTATAATTTCTCTTAAATTAACCCTTTTCATTCACTTTTAATTAAAATATGAATTATTACTTAGGAATTATTATTTTTATACTAAATATTTAATAATTAATTTATCGAACAACTATATATATATACCTCAAAAGGAAACTTACGTTGACTTTAGTTAGTATGTGAGAAATTCAAAAAATTGAATAGATGGCGATTAATGCAGCCGACGCTGCTGCCACCTACATTGACATTTATAAAAGTGCGAAGATCAAACGACAGAGATATGATGCTAATATTTTTTTAGAATTACTGATTACTGCAATTGCATTATTAAGTAAATGAAATTGTTAATTATGTAAAAATAATGAATTGTATAATGAATAATATATCTCCTATAGAATGTTATTCGATTTTAGTAATTATTTTCATTCTGTTTACTCTACATATTATTGATATTCTATTATATTTCCATTTGTTACATATTGATCATCATATGAAAGTGGGTTTGACCTAATAAGTAATCTTTATAGATTTTGATTGCTATTACTAATAATTTATTTTAAAACGGGGAAATATAACACGAAGTTAAGAGTAAACAGGGTAACACATAACATTAAATACATTATAGCTGTTAAACGGAATTAGAATGTTACACCTCAAATATTTTCATCTAAGTAACGTTTTCAAGTTAAAATCAAATTATCTCATGGAAGAGAAATTTCATTTAATATTCATATCCGAACAAAAATACTCGTTCATGTTTTTTTTTCTTAATTTTAAATACCTGTATTCTAACTGATACTTAATCATTTCTAAAATTATTGTATAAAAAGTACTTGTACATGAGATAGAGAAAGAGAGAGAGAAAGAAGAAAGAGAGAATACAATAGATCACGTTAGGAACAATAGTATCATTGTAAAAAGAAATACCCTATTTATAATTATTTAAATATCTTGTATTATTATTATTATCATTACTATTACTATTACTATTATTTTCATTATCTCATAAACATTTTATTATTAAAATTTATTGGAAAAAAACTTCTTTTTCAAAAACTATACATATATTGTCATCCTGAATCATAATATCCTTTTATGTAAAAATCTATTTTGATCAGACATTAAATACTTTGCACAATGGTATGTGAAATAATGGTATAGGTACAAAAAAACGTTTGGTAAATGGAGTAAAAGGAATACCAAACGTTTTAAGTAATAATACTGGATATTTAAATAATAACGCAATATAGGGTGATCGTATAGTAATGTTACGTGTATTCTGACCACTTGAAATGGATTCTTTTTTATGGAAAGAAATAAATCCATACTTATGGATTATCCAAATTACTTAATAATGTGATAAAATGAGATTAACAAATGCCTAGTAGACAATAATAGGCCAAGGAGATAATCGCACCTTACACACACATCTTGGCTGCACTCCATCTCTGCTAATCACAACTATGCACACTTTCGAATGGAATAATCAAGCAGATAAAAAGGGCTCCCAATCGGGCTGCTTCGCTTTTTGGTCTATTGGAAAAATTCAATTGGCGATGCATTGATAGAAACATTGTTAAGTTGACAGTAATATGTTCGATTCTCCGTAAATATATTTGTCATATTTTTGTTTGTTTTCAATTACGATATACAGACTATATCACGTACGCTTATTAAAAAAAAAAAAAAAAAGGCCCCGCTCACTGAAGGAGTTCAAACATCATGGACACCCTGCCGGTAAGGCCACTACATACACCGCACGCGAAACTATACCTAAGAAGATAGGCACATACACTATATATTACCTAATTATAATTTGTAAGTGCATGTCTGGGATATGTCTTGAATGAATTTTTAACATATTTGATTCTGGGACTATTGAACATCACGTAATTTTAGTTTTATTCTTCCTGAATGCTGGAAAATGAAGTTTCCTGCGTCGGCGTTTTACTTCTTCATTGTCAGCGGTTGAATTGGAATCTGTCGATAGCGTTTCATCGTCCATCGACATCACAGTCGGTAGTTCTTTGAGTGGCCTTTTCGCTAAGAGAGCACGATAGCCTGATTTCTCAGACATATCTAATGAGTTTTCCGAATATGAAGTCTTTGATAGGAATGATGAAGTTGTTTTATCGTCAACTATGGCCATGTTGGTTTCTTGACTATATGATCGAGTCATACCGGTCTTCTCTTTAATTGATGGTACCATAATACTTTCTTCATTGCTGTCACCAACCGTAAAATGAACGACTTCGGGCGGAGTATCCTTACCTGTTTCACCGCTAGACGAGTCAGGTGGTATAGATGATTCCTTCCAATTCATGTTCTCCAACATACCTGTGAATAATAATGCCATATGGCATAACTCATTAAAATCTAATTAATAAAAATAATACAATGTCAAAACAAAAGGAAACTGTAAATAATGCAAGTTCTTTAATATCGTCAATTTTAGTAATCTATTTTATAGTAAAGAGGTATTATATATATCAACAATCCATTTAATTTATCCATACAGTAATTGTATTTTATAAAAATAGTGTATATATATATATTATATACATTTTACGTTTATATAAATATATATTTATATTTATATATATGTATTTATATTTATATATATATATATCTATACATTAATAAATCAAATGTATAGTACAAGAATTAAACAGATAATATGATAAATGGTAGGAGAGTAAACATTTGGATAACTTGAATAACTTCAATACTAACAGTATTTATATTCTCCAAAATGATTAAAATATGATGTCTACAATACGCAATATATATACGTAAGTATCTGCATGTTGCATCAAAATTAATCAGTCTAAGTTTTCATGCATCTCCATGTCTATCTTACCTGCAGCACCAGGGGATGATGTTGTATATATTGAACTTGTCTCGTCATCTAAATCATCTTGACTACTGAGTCGACCTATAAATAATAAGTAATAAATAAGAATAACAATTTTTTAGATAAAAAATATGCGTATAACATATGTTGTCCATTAAATACCTCTTAATCCAAAACCTCGACCATTGGATGCTCCTCTGTACAACATAGTTTCTAAATAATTCAAACCATTGTTATTAACTATGTTGAAGCCACACAAAAGTTCAATTTGTTTCCAACGGTGAACACGTTCTTGCAATTCAACAGTAACTTCGTTTAATGCTGTCCTCGCTTCAACTATACTTTTATCAACTTCGTCTATGGACTTCCCATGAGTGGAAACAAATGCTCCAACTAAACTTGATCGTTTTTTTCGTAATTTTTCGCACTAATATTATACAATAAATATAATATATATTATCTATGTATAATTGACTTAAGGAAGACATTTAATAAACGACTTACTGCTTCTCGCGCTTGTTGCAATTGTTTCTCCGCCGATATTTTTTTCTTCATATATGCTTTATTTTCAATTTCGTGAGTCAATTGTAGCCAATGTTGAAGCCCAGCAGGTGGTGACCAACATCTATCTTCAAGTTCACCTTCCGCTCTTTGTAATTCTAATTTCAACATCTGCAAATGGACATTACGATATAAAAAAATTGAAAATTTAATATTAACATATCATAGATTAAAATTTATTATTATATTAACTTCTATTTCTGCTTTTAATTGCGATACTTCAACATCCGAATACGAAGTATGTAATCCCAGATTACCATCTTGTAAACGTTTTTCTAAATTCTTTTTTTCAGTAGCCGCAGATTCCTGTTCCATTTTTGCTTGTTCTAATTCTTTCTACAAATGTTACGATAATATTAGGAAAATAATTATTAGAATATAAATATATTATTGTAATTATATTAAAGTTTACTTGTAAATTTTCCAATGCAAGTTCTGCTTTGTGTAAACTTTCCATATCTTTCATCATTCTGTGCAAGTGTTTCTGTGAACTTTTTTTTTGTTGATATACATACCAACATCCAATTAGTGCTCCAAATAATAATATAACCAGTATTAAATCTTTGATTCCATGTCCGGTATCTGTTGACGTCATTATCGGAAAGAAATAAAATATAATTAATATTTATTTTAATATATATCTAAAACTATTTAATAATAATATTACCTTTGGGAGGACCAAAAAGTACAACATCCATTGCTTTAACAGCAATTTTTTGCTTGTGTATGGGATCTTTAATTCCCAAAAAATTACTAAGGTAGTGCCCATTGTTGACGGCCAATCTAATGATATCAAAAAAGGAAATATATATAATGTCTACAATAATATCAATGATACACATGCAATTATATTAATTTCGTTGTTGTTATGAGATTACAAAATATGTAAGTAAAATCAATGACATTCTAAAATGAATTATTATTAGTAATGTAATATATAATGAAACAATAAAGCGTATACTAATTTATCTATCTTTTTAAGGAAAACATAAACATTATGTATATATAGTCTTATAAATTCTATTAACTTCTACGGATATAAAATAAAAGACTAAATCTAACGATAACATATATTTCTACAAATTAAAAGTATAGGAGAATAGATAAAAATATCAAATAATTTCCTGATAAAAATATAATAAATTATATTTTGAACTTAAAAATAATTCTAAAATTGTAAGACTTTGAAATCTGTAATAAATTGAATCATGCGTAATACTTAAAATAAAATCTAATACTACTAAAAAAGATTATCTTTTATAAATCATAGGTTCTACCACGTATATATAATTAAAGACACGAAACAAGATAAGAATATTAAAATATATATATCTCTACTTCCTACACACTGATACTATTCTTACCATTGTCCTTTATTCGATATAATTATCAAATCTATTTAACTTATACAACAAATATTTGTCAACTAACGATTACGAATACTTGTTGCTTTATTATCCATTTGAGTCTCAAGGGTCTTTAGAAAAATCGTGTCAACAAATGCCATGCAAGGCAACAACGTATCAATTTTACATTGCGTATCAATTATGTGGCACTTTTTGACAAGAAATTTGAACAGCACAATCACGCTGCTTGGGACTCAAACGGTTATTCTTTAGAAACTTTTTATTACATTAATTGAAGAAGTTCGCATATCTTTCCTTCCAATACCCTTTGTCGTCCCTCTCTCGATGGAACAGTGTGGCTAATCGCTATCTTATAATATCAATTAAATGATGATACTGTTACATATATTTATCATTCGGTTGTATATATATATATATATATTCATCATTTTTGGTACATCAAATTTCTTGATTTTTAAATGAGTATATTTAATTTAGAAACTCTTATTTTACAAAAAAACTTATTTTGATATTTGCCTAATAATTTCTAATATGGTGCAGAGAGAGTACAACTTCATTTTATTGATCCTACGATATTTTCTTTTTCTACTACAAAATATTCCTCATTTTCTTATGCATGTATATATCTGTATGCATATAGTATACTTAAATATAAATTTTATCATTCTATCCTAATTTGATATACAAGAAAAATATTTTAAAAAACATCGTTTGCACGATATATCTCTTCAGATATATTTTGTCGTTTTCATTGAATTATAGATTCGTCGCTATAATTAACTTCGTTACATACCCCGATTACAAATGGCACAACCCATAGAGGAAGTCACTGTATTTTCCCATTTTCTCAACTTTCTTCATATTGCGATGCAGAGAACACCCGATCATATAAATTTGCCTCTTTGCCAGATCCATTAGTATTCCGTGGTACAGCCATGTATCCTTTTAGATATTATAAGCAAGACTGAGAGTGTGTCTCAGGAATGCGTCTAAAAACATCAAAAGACTGTGTCTAGGAAATATGTTGTGTTAAAAGAACATCGGCAAAAGAAGTATCGATGAATTGTTTTGAGAGACTTCCTTTCTTTACTATAATAATTAAGAAAGGAACTATTTCATTGAAAATACATGTACCATTTTTTATAAATAACATTCATTTAAACACAAAGGAGTGCGAGTGCAAATAAATTGTTTCTTGCTTTCTATATCCTTTACTCACCTCTCCCACTTTTTCTGTTATACGGCTAAGTTTTGCTTCATAACTATAGTACTAATCATGAATCCAATGCTATAAGCACATGATATTATTACTGATAAAATTAATAAAAGATATTTAAAAAAGACAAAAAAGAAAGAACGTGTCACAAAGAATGCAATGATGTTGTTTTACTTTTTCTCTTTCAATTATTTAGATTATTTATATTAAATAATAGTAATTTATCTTGTAAATTTAACTACTAATCGCTCTGTATGATTTATATGTTTTTTACCTATGCATAAACAATGCTTTTTAAAATTTGCAGATTACTCAAAGTTTAACCGAATATTCTGCACATATTATGTAACAGTATCACATATAAAAGTTTTTAGAGGAAAGATTGAAAATAGAAAAATTGTTTCTTTTTTTTTTTTTTTTTCATTATAGCCATATATTCCAAAGAAGAGCAGATTATTTATCCGCTACTATTCTATGGCTAAATAGATGGAAGAAAAGGTACGACAAACGCCAGTTGAACGTTTCTGGTTAAAAATTTGTTTAAATCCTAAAAAAAGGGAAAGTTTAACATGAAACTGTAATGCATTATCTTACACATCTATGATCAAATAATAAATATTGTGATGAATATTATTTTTATTGATATCTTTGTAATATTCATTGATTTAAAATTTTTTGTATAAATCTAATACATATAAATATTTATAAATTAGATTTCAAAGTCTTCAAATGTATCTTTCAAATAGGAATTACTTAATACATTATTTCTTAATATAATTGCAATCTTTAATCGTATTAAATAACGAAACGAGATAAGGCTAATAAAAGGAAGGAAAGCCATGAGTTAAAATAATAATTAAAATATGATTGATAATAATAGAATGATATAAAAAATGTGAAGAAACTACAATGATATTAAAACATTCGCTTCATGCCTAAGTTTTGATAACTCTGTCCAACGAAGAGAACATTTGGAAAGATGAGAATGATCAATCTTATTAACAAAATGATAAGCAGTAAAGTTCATTATGAAATATAGAATTTTTAAACATGTTTAATGCTTTTGTACGTAATTATACTACCTTGGCAGTGTAGCACCAGTCACACGATGTTGTATAAATGTTGGTACATACTGAGGAAGCTCAACAATTGTGGTCAACCATTCTATTGTTTGTTCTGTGGTCCAATTATAAACCTAATTAAAAAGTTTTTATTATAAACGTTATTATTACAAATATAATATGAATATTTGTCATCGAATAATATAAAACAAATTAATTAGCGTGTTATACCTCTGATTTTACCCATAACTCCCAAAGTTCATGTACACTGATATGCATATCATCATTACGATGAAAAGCTCTCTGTCTTCTTTCATAACCAGCTTCATATTGTAATTCTTCTCTTAAAAACTGTTAGTTTGAAATAAAAACATATTTACAAACATACTTTATAATTATGTATATTATTAAAAATTATATGTATTATTAAATTATGTATAAAAAATATGTATAAATAGAATAATGTTATCTTACATCATTTGATTCTGAAAGATCTATGTTTCCATTAGCATCGTCGTCTAACTGACTATGTAATAATTTAATTGCTTCTAAACCCTGTCGATCTTGAGTACTCATTTTCAAACAAGTTAGATCATCGTTGCAAGTATCAGTATCTGTAAGAAATGAAAAATAATCCTGTTAGTTATTTACTAATTTTAAAAAGATAAAATTTAAAGAAGCATGTAACATTAGCGGTTGGATAAGAAAATGAATGTATCTACAGCACAAAAATACTAATTAGTATTATGTAGCCGCTAAGTCAATTACAATTTGACAAGGTCATCAAGATATTATGATTCTACATACTTAATGATGTGCATCAATGACATAAATAGTAAATACCAAACAAAAAATAAGAAATATTCAATTATTCTTATGAGTATTGCACATATGAATATTTTTCAATATATACATATGTATATATATATATATATTTCTTAACAAAATTAATCTCCATATAAATAAAAAATATAATAAAAAATTTAAAGTACAATAGAATAGAATCTGTGTGATAGACATATATGCATCATATTATTATTCTTAGAGTTGTTTCTCTCGAATTTCTCAGATTTGCAGACGATTTAGCTGTTACTGAATCATTAAGTACATATATTTAAACATGAATAATTGGGAGAATGCCTAATCTAAAATACAACTAACATATATGCACACATATATTCTCTCATTACGTATGTAAAAAATTCCATGTTTTATAGATCATATAATTTACTTAAATTTGAAAATAAATTTCTTACAGGATACAAACTAATAATTTAAACATGTAGTGATATGTATCAAGGAGAATGTCTAACATTAGCATTGGTGTAAAAGGAAATGTTAAAAAGTAAATGAAAATGTTTGATAGTAAAAACAAGTAAGAAGAAACTTACTCGATTCGTGAAGTACCAATTGTGCCAAACCATCGGTAAGAGTTGTGGTAAAGGTTGGTGTTTTTGAGTGGGAGCTACTGGAAGCCCCAGTTTGAATGTGCGTACTTGAATCTAAAGCTCCGCCACTTGCCGATACAATATCACACCACCAATACAATAATTGAACACTAATCAGTACAATAACATCAGCGTCCACGACTCCTCGCATTTTAGGTTAACTTCGCTTAATATTATTATGAAATATCTCTATCTCACACCAACAAGCTTTATCTATCTACCTTTTGTATATAAATATCAAAACTTTATTAATCTCCCGTCTACCGTCTAATTCCGACGCGCTGTTGTCGTGAATGTGCTCAAAATTACAATTATCACAACCGGGATGTTGGCATCGTTCGTAACAGATGATGATGATGATGATGATGATGAAGATGAAAATGATTTATATGAATATGATGATGATGATGATGGTGATAGTGATGGTTTGTTGAATACGTTGCCACAAGTGTAATCGATTATACGTTATTAAACTAACTTCATCACAAGTGTGTAATAAATACCAATAGATATTTGTGTATATTTAAAAATCATTTCTCATTTAAGTACCCGTATATAATATTAATATTAGATTAATAATTAAGTATATACTGCTTGCGTGTCCCTGAATAAAATACTCTTTCTCAAGGCTATTGTACATACGTTCCTTCACTCATCACCACTACTATACCAAGATACACTTTTGAACTTGCGGATTGGTACCACATATGGCTACTTCAGTTAATCCCAACACTTGCTACTTTAGTAATTGCCAGTATTGTAATACCGATTGTTCCTTATGAAATATAAATATATATTCTAAGTTAGTTTCAGTTTGAATACAAACAATTATGGTTCAAATGACAAGACCCAGATCTGATTAAACGTTTATCTAAATTAATTGATAAGTATCAATCATTCTTTTTGTTCTATATTCTCTACATTTATCACTCAATTAAATTAACCAATTTAGATAAGTATAATGTGTTTTTAATACTAGAAAACTATCCACATTAGAAAATACTTTTAATAAGTTGCAATGTTTAACAGCGCCCTCTTTTCAATAATTGTTACCACGAAAGAAAATGCGCGCGAAATAAAGTGCATCATTAATTGTCTACGTATATTTTATTTACATCACGAAAACGATGTAATATATTACTCATCTCAATGAAATACTTATATAGATATATATATTTTATATTTTTTTTGTCTACTTCTATTATTATAATTTATTTATAAGTCATATGCACAAGGATTTTATTTGAACGCGTTTGATCATGTTTTGAAACTACTACACTAGTCAGTAATGCAATATAATAAAAACAAATATTACTATAATTTGAAATAGACTTTTTTTTAAAGTACACGTTCAAAATTAAAAATTCTCTTAAATAATTATATGACATGAGCGTTAGAGGTATAAAAAGGAAAAATTAATTAATTAAGTAAGTGAGTGTACATTTTGTAATTTGAATATATATATTTAATCTAATAAAGTTATAAATATTAAAAAAACATTATCTTATATATGAATTAATAACTCGTTCACATACTTTCTCGAGTTACTCTATAGCAAAGGTCATTTGGTGCAATAAAGTAAGTCATATTAATTGAATGCTCATCTGCCTTTTGATTTCCTTTATGGTATCTTAAGTAATGCGCATTAGTCTTATATGTCCTGTGCTTACCATTTAAATATTATTTATATTTGTATATAGAGCACATTACTTATTATATTATAAGCATACAAATTAATATTATATATTAATTGTTTAAATGTGAATTCAGTTCTTTTACATAAATATTTATATTTATATATATATATATATATGTATATGTATAATTAACACGTTCATCACCACATGTAAATCGAATGTGTTTTATCTGGGGCCCATAATTTATGCTCCCGCATAGCTCATCTACCACATCAGCAATGCATTCACTTATACTCATATCATTTGTTTTTCCAGTCAAACTCGAATTGACTTAAAAGCAATCTCTTTAATTCTTTGCAATTTTATCTTATTTTAGAACGTTATTTTGTATATTATATAGAACGTCAACAATCTGTTTGATACATCATCTTGTTTTAATATTTTTTTTTTGTAACAATATTATTTTACTTATATTTGTTAATTATTTAAGAAAACCTATTTAAATTGGATAAAGAAGTGTCACTCGAATTTTGGGTGACAGGGCCCCTACTAAAGCATAGCTGCCACCCAGATTTGGGTTTCATGGCGATGAACGTGTTAAATAAGATAATTACATCAAACGATCAGTCGATAAATAATTATCAATTAAAAATTTTATTGGTCATAAATAATAAGCATAAAGTTAACTTCAATTTTAACACTTATGAGATAAAACACACTTGATCGTAATAATAATAATAATAATTCACCCAGCAAAAAGAAATTTTGTCTTAACTTATAATAGTAATGTTGTAATTAATTGTGCCAAAAATTTTGTGATCATTCGTTGTATGAATTACGTTACATAACAATCCCCTTAATATAAGGAACACCACCATTCATAATACGTGTGCACTTCCTTGCTTTTATTTTCACTTAAGACCAAAGTTTGGACCTTTTATCTCAAAATGAGAGCGATATCTTTATTATCTTACGATGACATAATATATAAATGCAGTTAAGCTGTTTTATATCATAACAAAAAAATGTGTTGCAATGAAGTAATGATAATAATAGCATTATAATTGTATACGTAATTATACATTACAGGAAACGAAATCTTTCTATTTCATAGATATCAAATTTTTTCTCTTTTATAATAGCAATAATAATACATTTAAAAAATAAACAGAAAAAAGAAAGAAGTCATTAATTTAATTCTTAATATTCTTAGAATAAGAAGATGTAAAATTTTGCTAAGCATTAATTGTGTTAATATGTTACGAGATATGCTTGCAATTATAAAAAATGTTTATTCGCAAATGTGTACATACCGTCAAGTATTACTTTTACTTCCTCATTTATCTTTTTTTCTCACGCTCCATAGAAAACTACTCATTAGTGTCTTCTAGCCGGACAAATTCTACGATCTATTTAATTGTATTGCAAACTTCTCAAGATAGGAACTATATCTCTCGATAAGGACAAGTTGTCGTAACACTCTTCAGTATTAGAGTATATAATTATAAGCCTATCTACGTTTTGCTAAAGCTTCAATACACATTCAGTAGTTTCTTAACGTTTTAATAGGTGATAAAGATTATAATAAAAATTATAAATTGTCACATTAACTATGTAAAGTGTCACAAAATGTGTATAAATACAGTTCTTTTATGCATGTTTCAGAAATTGGGCGTTAGATGTCTTCTTACATATAAGCTACATACTTTTCATTTCTTTTCTTTTCTTTTCGTTTCGTTTTTTTTGTTTTCTTTTGTTTAATTTATTTTTACTTTGTTAGAGCAAGATGCAGCATTTTGTCTTTTTCTTACGTTCATCTCCGTCCACTTGATTTTCTTGCGCTTTACGAGCAGCTATTGCCCGCATTAAATCAAAAAATACCTGTAATAAACGAAAATAATATTCATATTTCATTAGATCATTCTTCGTAGATTACATATATATTAATACTGAAATCGAAATTATTAGAATTTTAGCGGAAAATATTAAAATATATGTACATATATTATATGTTATTATATTTTGATAACTTTGTATTCTTATATCTCTTATTATTTTTATACGATAGAATTATTTTCAATTCTATTATTGTTCTATAAAAAAAAAAAAAATAGGAATTTTCTTGCTCGCTAAATAAAATCATTTGTAATTAAAATTTGATGAAAAATATATATCAAGGAAATATATTGAATTATTAACAGTTTCTTAATCATCGACGAAAAATTGTTTATTTAAATAAATAAAGATATAGTACATGGATTTGTTTCATGCAATAAAAAATGTGACAGAAATTGGAAAGCATAAAAGCCATAGTCAATTCAACAGAGGGTATTAAAATATCGAACAACTAGTAAAACATTGTCAACTCGCAGAAAAATATATATTGTGAAATTAAAATATAAATGTAAATCGACTAAATTGCTTGAAATAAAAAATAAAAAATAAATATATATGTATATAATTATAGTAGAGTAAAAACTTAATGTATATTCTACATTATATTGCAAGTATACTTAAATATTTTTTCAAGCACATCAAATCTATGCCTCGTGAAATAAAACATAGAACTACAGGGGTTAGTGCAATAGCATGTCATCGTTTTATGTCAATTTATATTATAATAAAACTTATAAAAGCAAAGTGCACACATTCTACTTGATCTAATAATTAAAGGCCTTGCATGACATCAACGTGATTATATTTTTTTTATATCATATTTTCCATATATCATTTGAAAAGAAATGGCGGCATATATTGTTCAAAAATTACACACGTCTAACAAAAAACTTATTTTTTTTTTTATCTTTCTTTTACATTACTCTCTGCCATACAGATACATCATGAAATTATCTAATTTATCATTTTATTTTTACTTATATATGTAATCAAGTTTTTAACAGTTTTTTTTTTTTTTGGGGAGAATTAATTTACAAACATAACATATAAGAAAAAACAAAAGTTAATATTAACGTACAGAATAATAATAACATATTTAGAATATCATTTTTAATTATCATCCTTGATGTATCTCTTTTCCTTCCGAGATAAATCGTGCATGAGGGCACGTTTATAAATATCTTTTATATAAATTATCTATAATTTTGTTCATTCTGATTAGAATTTTGTTCAAACTTAAAAAAAAGCGCTGTGAAAAGAAATAGCAAACCTATAGAATAATGCACTTCTTTTTCTTCCGCTTGGCACGATCCTTTTCACGACCATTACTCGCCGACTTGTCTTCGATCTTGCGTGACCTTATTTCACGCATCAAGTCGAAAAACACCTGCAAATATGCAATGATGCTGTCTCAAAGCTTTAACGTTAATTCGATTATTATGTTTGAACTATAGGAGATATATGATGGAAATTACTTTAGTGCGTATAAGTATGATATTAAAGATTCTATTAAAAATACTACTATGTTTTGTTTTATCACAAATAAGCACTTACACAAACAAATAATACTAATAAATACATTCACAATACGTTCACAAATATACGTGATAATAGAAATATCAAATTTCAAGCAGTGTGCTTACATGCTTTTAATAATATATAAGATTTAAAAAATAATATATTAAATTAAATATTAAATAGACACCATAATAATATATTTTTCATTGTATTAGTATATACTTTTAATTATATTAATCATAAATATTGAAGGTGTCAGGCTTATCATATCTTTGCTATTTTTCTATTAAACGCGATGATTCGACGAGCATATATATCACCTAATCTAATAATGGGAAACGATGAATCATGGGCTACATGCCATTCCTCTGATGATATAAAGATAGCAATGACAAGTGTTATCAAAGATGAAATATTTGTATGTCATTGTACGTTACATGAAATAATCTATATATATGTCTTGGTTATTAATTGAAAGTAGTTTAGTAAGAGTGCTATATAGTTAAATGTAATTTGTTCTTTGCATATCTTATACAAAAAGTAAAATAAAAAAATAAAGTGTAGAAGCAATAAAAAAAGATTAATAAGATAAATTAACGATGCGATGCATTTAACTTGTTATTTCACTTAACCAACATCTTTAGTTATTAACAGACATTTTCCAGCGATTAGCTCAGGAATTTACTCCGGATTCTTTAGGAAGATTAAGATTCTATTATAATTCTGGATTTAGTCGGCATATGTTGCATACTACAAAAACACACCATACATACAATAGTAAATATATGCTACTAGGAGAAATATTAGTTGTCCGTAATATATGATTTTACCGTTGTGACGTACGTTATTGTATAGTAAGAATGTAGCAAATACCGATGGTATACAATATAATAAAATATGATATATGAAATGACATAAAGTATAAGAATAACTATCACAAATATATATTATAATTTGTGTACAAATTAATTTAAATTCTGCGAATGAAATTTTTGTTTCCATGAATTATTAAATTAAACTACGAGCATTAAATAGAATTAATGTATAATATGATTAACACCATAGTATAGCAAACAAAACAACATTCCATTAACACTTTACAGTGCTGTCCATCATTAATGCACACGCCCTTTAATCTGTTTTACTACTGTACTTTAATATTATTTTTCTCTAGGATACACACCACGAAGATTCATGAGTAGCGTTCTTTTGTATTTCGTATTAGCAACAAAAGTAAAGTTTCTAAACCGATAGCAAATTTATTAATATATTCAATTCCAATTTCCTTATGATTAATTAGGTCATAAACCTATTTTATGGTCAATTAAATGTTTCTGGAAATTGAAGGCACAAAAACAAAAGAATTATGTTCCCAAATACCCAAGAAATATATTAAATACAAAAAAGAAAGTTTAAAGGGCAGTAGAGCGTGCAGAATTAATGAACAGCACTATAATTTATGCATTAAAAGTTATACAATTATCCTATCAAAACTAAAATCTATAATCATTGTAATTTATCTCTGATTATTAAAATATTCAGACATCATAAATAATAGTTTTCATTTTCTTTTTTTTTTATTATCATCATATCGCAGTTGAATTTCAAACTGCATTTTCCTCTTATCCTTAATTCTTAATTAGAAATATAAGATATTTAAATAGGATCATAAATTCTTACCTTATCAACATTTTCCTTCGTTTTTGCACTTGTTTCTACATAAGGTACGCCCCACTGTTGTGATCGGTCTTGTGCCTCTGCTAAACTGACTTTCCTTTTCTCTTGCAGGTCACTTTTATTTCCCACTAATAAAAATGGAATGTTCTCGTCATTTTTTACTCTGAGAATCTGTTCTCTATGAAACAAGAAAAGTTTATCTATCAAATTTTATACCAGCTAATACTAAACATTTAATCGTTATTCATAAAATTTGATAGCATTCTTATAAACGTATTATCATTGAAATATAAACAGGGACGTAACAAACGTACATAAATATCTTTAGATTCGTATTATTTATGCTGAGACGTAGGAAAAACCTTAATTAAATTATTCATTTTCTACCTAAACTCCTGTGTAGCTTGAAAACTGTCATCTTCAGTTATAGAAAATACACAGAGAAATCCTTCTCCGCTGCGAAAATAATTATCTCGAATAGCTGCATAATCTTCTTGTCCTGCAGTATCTAAGATATCTATTTGTACTTCTTCTCCGTCTAATACAACCTTTTTTCTATAGGAATCTGCCTTTGTAGGTTCATAATCTTCAACAAACTAATTTCAATATTTAATATCGTTGTCAATTACTACCAATAACCAATTACTACCAAATCAATTTGTTTATATTCGAGGAAAGCGATATTTATAAATCTAGGTTTAAGCGTATATCTTCAAAATAAATTTACAGAGTATTAAATTAATATAAATTTGTTGGTATACCTCGTCATACATAAATTGTAAAGTTAGAGCAGATTTTCCAACGCCTCCGCTTCCAACCATAATAACTTTATGCATAGCTTGAGTAGCTCCAGGCTTTTTTGACATCGTCGATGAGTTAATCTTTAATTATTTATAAATTAAAGTGTATCTAAAAAAAGAACATTGATATTTAATC
This sequence comes from Polistes canadensis, assembly GCF_001313835.1. Taxonomy (NCBI): domain Eukaryota; kingdom Metazoa; phylum Arthropoda; class Insecta; order Hymenoptera; family Vespidae; genus Polistes; species Polistes canadensis. The sequence goes on along the minus strand of NW_014569637.1, from coordinate 279,847 downwards.
GACGTATACTATTGAGAAATAAATAATCTTGAAGTTAATCTTATTAGTAATTAAAAATTCAAACATATTCTACTTACATTCAATAACTTATCTAAATATTTCTTAATAATATCATACTATGATATATAACCAATTAAATATAATTGTAAATCAATGAATCTAAATGTATAACCATGGATGATTCACGTTTGAATAAATCGAAATTTACGCTAAGAAGCTAAAAGTGAAACGCCAGCAACGAAAGGCGGTGCCACACTACTCTCTATGATCGTAGGTTGAAAGGAACAGGAAGTATGTTTTTATATACGCTTATTATTCTTTCTTTCTTTCTCTTTCTATATTTTTCACTTTTTTTTCCTTTCATTTTCTTTTTTTATTTCCTATCAAATACCGGTTGAGTAACCTAACTTTTGAACATTACATTTATTATTAAAATATTTAATAAAAAAAACTAATTACCTTTAGATCAATTGGACCTTAAGAATATCAACTTATTATCTGATTTAACTTGTCAGTCGATAATTTACTAGCTTATGTGATACGTTACACTGTTAACTGTCAGAGAAAAATCTTACATTATCGTCCACGAAGTAGTCACATAACTGTATATTCACTGACTGAATGCAACAGTTATTGTTTTACATACATATATACATACGTAATAAGTTCTCACGGTGAAAAAAAGTTATCTTAAATCTAGATTATCATTATTAACGATTTCTTCTGATTGAACATTCTATTTTTTTCGGTAAAAATTATACTATTATGAATAACATTGTAAACAATAATATTGTTTTGAAAAAAAATTATCAAATACTTAGGGAAATATCCGTCAGAATTCGTAGCGGACGTGTATTTTATTTCGATTATGCATGCGACGTGTTACCATAATAGATGGCACTTTAAACAATTGACGCTAGTGTCATCTATGTTGAACGCGTCAACTACGAAATAGGCGGGACATTGATATCGATTCAATTTGATATTGGAAATCTCAATTACTAGTAACACTTTCGAAAGAAATAACAATTAATATTACATTTAAATTAAATTCTAAAAGATATTACACATTCATAAAACATTCTTTTAAATTACGAAAGAATTAAAAAACGAATCAATATCGATAATCGGTCGATAATGAAAACTCGATTTAGTGCAAACTTCGTGCGATTTGAAATGGTTAAATGATTTTTTCGTTGAATACAACAAATAATTAGGGAATAAAATATATTAGAGAAAATGAATTAATACAATTTATCGATGTTTATAGAGAACGTTTGAATGAAAAAAATATCTATTAAATATAAAATCGTAATGTATGATAGAAAATGAACGCTTGCGCGCAACTTGTTTCGCGATATTTGGAGCGACCTCGCGTGTCGCCTCTGGGTTCTTCAATTGTTGTTCCGTGACGCGAGGACGGTTCGATCGTACCGAACCTTTCTGCGATTGATTTTTGCTCGTTCGTTTCAATAGCTTTTTGTATCGTACAAAAATAGGGAAAGAAAAGTCGTCGATTAAGAATAATAATAATAATAACAATAATAATAATAATAATTAGAAAAAAAAAAATAGAAAAAGAGTTGACAAGTAACGGGTAAAGAACGAGAACGAGAACAAGAAGAAAAAGAACAAGGACGGGAAGTTTTTCTCAACAATTGACATAATAATGTTCGCGTTAATATTTCTTTATTTCGATCTGCGTGAGATATGGCGGTGTTTAAATATATCAAATAATTTGGAAGAGTATTAGCGATATGAAAGCTACGATTTTGTACGATGGCGTTGGTAGATATGACATTTAGCCGGGTTTTCTCCGGTTTAACATACAAATCATCTTTTGAATCTCCTCTTATAAATATATATATACATATATAATGCATACATACACACACACGCTCATACATATACATACATACATACATTGAGATATATTCATACATATGTGTATATATATATTTAAGGAGACATAATAAGAAGAGGTGAACATCGTATAGAAACTAGAAGAAGAAATATAAAATAATAATAATAATAATAATAATAATAATAATAATAACAATAATAATAATAATACTAATACTAAACTAAAGTATTATTCCTTGATTAATTCGCATGAAACCGGACGGCTGATTAATGTGTTAGTTGTGATGGGAGTGCCTGCGCGGGGAGCACTTGCGGCAATCATAGCCTTTACTGCGTTTGCCGTTTATCTAAATAGTCTAAGTTGCGATTTCGTCTTTGACGATATTTCGGCGATCAAGGATAATCGAGATTTAAGGCCGCATACACCCCTGAAGAATGTATTTTACAACGATTTCTGGGGAACCCCCATGCACAAGGTGAGATATCATCAGTGGAAGATCATTCAATGGACGCGCACCAGCCCCCCCCCTGGCGTCTTTCTCTCTCTCTCTCTCTCTCTCTCTCTCTCTCTCTCTCTCTCTCTCTCTCTCTCTCTCTCTCTTTTCTGTGTGTGCGTGTGTGTGTTCTCTGTATTGATCCGCAAGCGTCCGTTCATTTCATTGCAATCCAAATGTGTAATTTGGAAAGCAACTTTTCTGAATGATTTTCTTAATTCCTTTTATTTTAGATTATTTTTTCATACCACACAAAATATGTCACGTATGAAATTTAAAAATCTTAACTATGACCCATGTTCTATATGAATTATAACATTTTTTTATGCTTATTGTTGCATAAACTATGTATTCGTTTAATTTTTTTTTTTAGTAAATATTTTTTTTATGATTAAGAATTCAAAACAATGGTTATTGTTTTGTTTATGAATATACGGGGTGTCCATGTAATTGATGCATGCTTTTGATTCAGTTTTAGCTTGACAAATTTTACTATTTTATTTTTTGATATTTCTGAGAGCATTTTTGTGCTTCTTTTAATATGTTTACTAATATTGTCAGTACGATGATATTTCTTGTATCGGTTCTATTTTTATGCTCATTGAACAAGATTTTTAATTTCTAGGGTTGCAAGCTCTATCAAGTGCACATGTACTGGAGAAATTTTCAAACTGATTTTTTTTAAAAACAAAGCTTTGTATGGACATATTTTATTTTAAATTTTGACTAAGTTTTTCATGTAGAATTATTCTTTGCTTGCTTGTATCATCGGTTACAGGATACCCTATATATCATGAATATATATTTTTGATTTATTTAATAGTATATTCATTTTTAGGAACAATCACACAAGTCATACAGACCACTTTGCGTTCTCACATTCCGGTGGAATTACCTGATTCACCAGCTTGATCCTATGGGATATCACCTGCTTAATGTCATTCTACATGTTGGAGTATGTCTACTATACTTCAGGTTTGTTTATAATTTTATTCGCGCGATATACTTTAAAGATATATTATGTATTTAAAAATGATTTATTGCAATATTGCTTTAATGACATTAATTTTCATTCGCAGAATCTGTTTGATGTTTTTATCCGACTTGGGAAGTCTTGTATCTTCCTTACTGTTTGCTGTACATCCAATACATACAGAAGCCGTAAGTTATATGAAATATTAGATATTTTATTCAAATGATAAAGATTTAATCTACTTATTGTTTTCATCAGGTTACAGGAGTGGTCGGAAGAGCTGAAACTCTGTCTTCACTATTTTATCTGGCAGCTTTAATCACATATACTAAGTGTTGCAAAAGTAAAAAATCTACAGGTAAACAAAATATATTTAATATAAGACAGAGTAATTATATGTGTAGAATATTATACTTCAACGATTTGATTTTTGCAGGATGGAAATCACTGATATTATCTATGTTTTTTGTATTTACTGCTATGTTATGTAAGGAACAAGGAATAACAGCCACAGCTGTGTGTGTCTTATATGAAATTTTTGTTGTACAAAAGGTAAAGTAGAATACATTTGTAATTACTTCGCTCAAATGGATGGATTCATTAATTACTTTATTATCAGGTTAAGGCATCGGATATTTGTTTAGCAATAAAATATGCATTCGATGGTAAAAAACTATCGCCAACATGGTCCAGCGAAGGTACAAAGCGTTTAACAGCTCTCACTGCTGTTACATTTAGCTTATTGATTTTACGGTTACACGTAATGGGTTCCAAATTACCTGTTTTTACCAGGTAAGCTCAAGTATTCATTTACATCGGTTAATATCATAGTATCATTGATAAACACGATATTGATCATTATTTCAATATTGCAAAATGTATTCTATTAATTTTGTAGATTTGACAATCCAGCATCGGTTGCTGCAACACCTACAAGGCAACTTACCTACAATTATCTCGCAGCAGTTAATTTAAGATTACTTTTTCTTCCAAGCGATTTATGTTGTGATTGGACAATGGGAACGATACCATTGGTAGAAAGCTTTACGGATATTCGTAATCTCGCAACTATAGCCGCGCATGGTACCATCTTAGGATTATTGGCGACAGCCACTTTAACGCGAAATAGACAGACATCTGTTATTCTTATAATGGTAATATTTAGAAACATGAAAAATAATAAACATTTCGGTTTAAGCATTTCACGTTAGTTTATTTGATAATTCTATATTTTCAGAGTTTAGCAATGATGATTTTACCATTTTTACCTGCGTCAAATCTTTTCTTCCCTGTCGGATTTGTCATTGCTGAAAGAGTTTTGTATGCTCCTTCAATGGGTTTTTGTATGCTCGTTGGATACGGATGGAGTATTTTATCTATGAGAAAGTAATATTCTCTCTTTATAAAAATTCATTAAATCTGTTATAAATAATTTTTAATATCTATATGTTGTTTTTTTTAGATTTAAAAAACTGACATTATTTCTATTAATAACACTTTTGGCCGCTCATTCAACAAAAACATTTATGAGGAATTACGATTGGTTGGATGAATATTCTATATTCATGTCTGGTTTAAAAGTTAATGATCGGAATGCTAAGTTATTTAATAATGTGGGTCATGCATTGGAAGATCAAGGTCGATTTAAAGAAGCTCTTAATTTCTTTAATATGGCTGTACAAGTTCAAGGTGACGATATCGGTGCTCATATTAATGTCGGTCGCACATATAAGCATCTTAAAATGTTTAAGGAAGCAGAAGATGCTTACTTGAAGGTAATAATTCATTTGCACATTATATCATTTCTTATTTTGAAATGATTTATTAATTATTTTTAAATGTATTCCTTAGGCAAAATCATTATTACCGAAAGTAAAGCCAGGTGAATCTTATCAAGCACGTATAGCACCTAATTATTTAAATGTCTTTGTCAATCTGGCTAATTTGATAGCCAAAAATGCTACGAGATTAGAAGAGGCTGATTTATTATATCGTCAAGCTATCAGCATGCGTGCTGATTATACTCAAGCCTATATTAATCGTGGCGATGTTTTAATTAAACTTAATCGTACAAAAGAAGCTCAGGAGGTCTATGAACGAGCATTATTTTACGACAGTAATAACCCGGATATTTACTATAACGTAAATACTATCAACTTTTCACAATATGGACCAGATATATTTTATTCTATATATACTTATAGTTTTATTATGATTTATTTTCATTTCTAGCTTGGAGTTGTCTTCTTGGAACAAGGAAAAGCGTCGCAAGCTTTAGCCTATCTCGACAAAGCTCTCGAATTTGATCCAGAGCATGAGCAAGCATTGTTACATTCAGCTATATTACTTCATGAATTAGGACGTGCTGAATTACGCAAAGTAGCACGAGAAAGACTTTTAAAATTACTGAGAAAAGTAAGTTCGTAATAAATATTATAATTTATTATTTTTTAGAAACTTTTTTAGAAAGAGATACAAAATATTATATCCTATCGAATTTTTATTTAGGATTCGAACAATGAACGTGTTCATTTTAATCTTGGAATGTTAGCCATGGACGATCACGATAGTGGCAGTGCCGAACGTTGGTTTCGAAATGCTGTAGCTTTGAAAGAAGATTTTCGATCGGCTCTTTTCAATTTGGCTTTATTATTAGCAGACGAGCAACGTCCACTCGAAGCAGTACCGTTTTTAAACCAATTAGTTAGGTTCCATCCGGATCACGTTAAAGGCCTAATTTTATTAGGAGATATTTATATCAATAACATCAAAGACTTGGATGCTGCTGAAAATGTAATGAAACAATTCATTTTATCTATAATACATTTATTATTGAATCGATCATTGTTAATAGCATATCATTATAAATATGCTTTTTTAGTGTTATCACAGAATATTACAAATGGATCCAACGAATATTCAAGGATTACATAATTTGTGTGTAGTAATGGTAGAACGTGGTAAATTGGGATTAGCAGCACAATGTTTGGAACGTGCCGCAAGATTGGCTCCTCATCAAGAATATGTGCACAGACATCTTGCTATTGTAAAAGCTCGCATTAATCGTTTGCCACGCGAGCAACGGGATACTGAAATATTCGACGATTCATTCTGGACTAGTAACGGTCAAGACAGAAGTTACAATAATGATTTATCAAACAACCAGTTCTTGGGGAAAACAGATACTATTTTTGCCAATCATGCAATAGTTCACAATCATATAGGAAATAAACCAAGCAATACTGATCCTTTGAAAAATCATATTGTAAATCTCGATGATCCGACTAAATCTGTTCAAGTATTGAATGGCATTTCGGAAAACGCAAGGAATAAAGATAGTAAACAACAACAACAAAAGGTAGTAGAATCAACTAATATTATAGAACCTACTACAAACGAGGTGTTCAATCAGATCATAAGCAGAGACGTCACGGAATTGGATATTGCTCCGAAACTTGAAATAATGAATGCTAATCAATTCAACCTGAATGCATCATTGCTCTCTGGCACCAAGCATACAGGTACCTTACAACAAACGGAAAACAGTACGCTGTCATAGTATAAATGTTAACCCGCCGACTATACAGATAAAATACACATGGAGAAGGATTATGATGGTATAGCCATATAGAGCTAACATGTGAATATAAAATAAATACAGAGTATTGTTTTATATGCTGTATAAATAGGATGTTTTATAAAATATATTTAAAAAAAAAAAAAGGTGACGTTTACTTATTTCATCACATTTTCTTTTTTATATTCACTTTCTTGGTAGTATTCTATAATATATTTATTGTAGTACATTTATCCTACAAAATGATTATAATTAGAATTTTAAGAATGTTATTAGAATACAACCAAGAAATAAAAATAACGAGATAGAATCAATAATTCAGTAACGATGCACCTTAATCCTTATCCTCCTTCCAGTTGACATTTTTCCAAATAGTGCTAATATTGGCAATGTATTTGAATTAAGAATAAAACAAGATGAATCAGTAGGAACTGTATGAATCATGTACGTCGGTATATTCAAACGAATAAGTTTCTAAGGTATATATATATTCTCATTTAAAATACTTGTTATTAATAAACTTGTCTCGATGATCTTATGTGTGTGTATTAAGTATTACGCATGTTCGTTAATTTCATTTAGATGATTCTCCAAGGAAGATATTCGTTGTTCGACGTTATATATCGAATAATAAAATTTGGTTTGCTTAGTCTAACGCATGATGGCCCTCCTTCTGCGCAATATCGATTGCTCCTGATGCTACCACCGCCTTACGAGGGTGAAACTAGGTCGAAAGCAAGCTATATAGCAGTGAAACATTTTGTTCCTCTTTCGTCTCCTAAATCTCACGATATCCACACACCATTCTATATCTTAAACTCATTCCCTTCTCTACCTTCTTTTCTTTTAGCCCCTTACCCCTTACCACTTACCTCAACACTTATACTTATATCTACACCTACAATTACAAGCCCCCACCTCTTTTTACCTACCACCATCCTTATTACGAGAATGGTAAAGGCTACACGTTGGCCAAGCCGGATCGACCCCTTCTCTCACTCACTCCTCTTCTTTAGGGGTGGTTCGGTCTGCGCTTGTGTTGAGCCTCGTTTTGAGCTTCGGTGCAAGAGGGGAATCCTTGACATAAATAATCAGTAGTAGAGCACTACGGCGCTGTCCCTGTTACCATGGTGACGATATCGATCGACTCGAGTTCTACGAGTCGAACTGGGCTATACCTTTTCTTCCGCGAGAGCTTTCCTTTTTCGTCCTTTCTTTCTTACTTACTTACTTACTTACATACTTTACTTACTTACTTACTTACTTACTTAGATCCCTTTCTTTTTCTTTCTTCTCTCTCTCTCTCTCTCTCTCTATTACTTTCTTAACTCCACCCTTCATCTCTATTTTATTTTCTTCTCTTTTATTGGCCTAATTTTGTTGTTTTTCAACCACTTTTATACATCTTACATTTTCATTTTCACGCTCGATCAATTTCAGATAAATTTTTATACTATACTTTATAGTAATCTAATAAAATAAAAAAAAATGTTTGCTATAAAGCGAAGTTATTTTTTCAGTATAAAGTACAAATGCATAGAAAGAAAATGAAAGATAAGAAATAAAATTGCCTCTAGTTCATTAACGTAAGTATGTATGCAGCAACTCGTAGATAAATACAAAACATAATATATGTAATAAGTTAATGGGATTCTTTTGTTTCTCAGAGCCTACAAGGTCGACGAGTTACGTGTTGAACATCCAAGGGCAGAATGGAGGAAGAAAAGCTTTCCGATAGGTCTGTCTGTAATGGTGTGGTGGCATAACGACGATTAGAAGAATGCTAGCAAGATAAAGTCGAATAAGATATTCTTTACTTTTTTTTTTGTTTCTTTTTGTTCTTTTTAATTAACTCTCAACAAAGAGTAGGATGTATCTATCATGTGTATAATATTGAACACACATATAATTCAACAATTCTATTATCTGTGTGCGTGTGTGTGTGTAATATTATTCTATCTATTTTTAAATTTGGTCATTCTCTTAGAGAGACACGTTTATATTAATTAATAATTTATTTATTAAATTAATATTAAAAGTGTAGTTTTTTTATTTTTAATGTTACAAAAGAAATATCCGTAAAAATATTATTAAATGTAGAAGATTTTGTAAAAAAGGCGTGGAAAAAATCGGTTGGAACAAGAAACCTATGCGAATTCGCAAGCTTGCTGTTCGTGACGACGCACGCAGCTCGCGTACGCGTTTCAAGGCTGACACCGCCCCCTCTCAATATATATATATATATATATATATATATATATATACATACCCCTCTATCTCTCTTTCTCTTTTTCTCTTTCTGGTGCGTGTCTCGGTTCTCTTGGGTCCCCTTCCGACATGGGTATCGTCTATATGCCCCGATCTTCCTCCTCTCTTGCCTCTTCCTCCCCTCTGCCCCCACGACACATCCTATCCTATCGCATGACTCTGCACCGTTACGCAACAAACCGTACAGAAACGCTAGCTTTCGGTGCGCAAGCAAAAGGGGTAGGGATGAACGCTGGAGTACGCAAGTTAAGAACGAATACGCACGCATCGGAATTACGACAGACAGAGTAGTATGTATTTTAATTACTATACAAACTATTAATTTCGACATTCTATTCTTACCTATTTGCAATGAGATTTTTTATCTTTTTTTAAGCCATTTGCGCGATCTTTTGTTTCTTTCGTCGAGAGCCCTACTCTTCTTATGCTTCTAAAAAAATAATCGTATTGAATTAATTAAATTAAGCATTAATAATAGAATTTATTTTCTCAATTTGGTCTAAGATATAAAACCTTGATTCTAATAATGGCAAATTATTCATTTGCGCGAGTTTAAGAATTTTTCCAGGAAATTTTTCTTTATCCTATTCGCTATTACTACTGCGTATGTCATTAAGCAAATGAAGTATAGTGTCAGAGTTGTGATTCAACATTTATATAGAAAATTTGTTTTGTTATTTCAGTAATGATGAGCTCATAGTGCAATAGGTTAAGCTTTTAGCAAGGAAATGAAGAAATACATGAAACGTAAAGATACGTTCGTACGCGTCTATGTACGAATATGCAAAACTTCAAAGTTATACTGTTGATTAGAGAGAGAGAGAGAGAGATTCTATTTTGTTGTAAATTTGTTCGAAGACATTTCAACCTTTATCCGATGGTTATTAATATCGTTGATTAAAAAAAAAAAAAAAAAAGGAATAATGAACTTGTGATATTTTTTTTCTTGTTTATTCGAACGTTGAAAAAATAAAACATGGAACGTTGAAAAATCGTTTTAACCGGGATTAAAGTGTTGCTTATTCGTGCATGCGCAACTATGCTCGCACTAAAGCCGCACGCGTTACCGCGTGATCGCGCCCACACACGTAAATGTATGCGTTGCTGCGAAACGACGTCCTTTTTTTTGTAGACCGATATGTATGAGAACGTATATGTAGATATACGTATATAATATTATATATATATATGTACGTACATAAGAATATATGTATATATAATGAACGTAAAGACTCTCCGGGTTACATGGGCAACGGTTTTACGTGTGGCGCCATCTTAGATAAAACTAGAACTCAAATGTTCAGTCAATAGGCCATAATTTTATTTCCGTTTCAGACCTTTTTCTCTTTTACCAGATTTATTTTCCTATAATTTAGATATTTAAATCGAACCTTCTTTAATTACATTTATTCAATTCTAATCGAAATCGTCGAAAAATCTGTTCAATTTTGTTTTATTAAAACGAAATGCATAATGTGTCCCTTGACATTGACTTCCTTTGGCGTCCATCTTTTTTTTTCTCTCTCTCTCTCTCTCTTTCTCTCTCTCTCTCTCTCTCTCTCTCACACTCACTCTTTCATAACGTAACGTTACACTCGTGATGTAACGGTAACATATACGATTAAATGTCCTTACACGAGTGTACCGTTTTAAGACAGGATATGGATACTTATACTCGTGGAAACCAAAATGGCTGGCTATGTTCCCAATTGTAATTTGTCTTTTCTCTTTTTTAATTTGTCTCGAATGACGAATAGGATGAATGCAATAGTCGACATTTAAAAAAGAAAAAAAGAAAAAAGAAGAAAAAAAAAGTAACATACGATTAAAACGTCCTTCCATGAACACCATTTTAAGATAATTTACGAACAAATGGAATTAGCTAAAACCAAAATGGCCGACGATCTTTCCCGACGTTAGAATTTTTCTTGGTACATTTATTTTCCTTTACTTTTTTGTTGTTGTTCATAACGCAATGAGATAAAAAAAAAAAAAAAAAAAAATACAAAGAAAAAAAGACGAAATAATTCACGTAAATGTTAGATAAAATGCAACGTGCGAAATTTCCTATTAAAATGACCGGTCTGATGTTGAGATCGAGCAGACAATGCTCGGACGTGGAATTGCAATTTCGCGTGCATAGAATCGCGAGGGAGTCATCCGGCCTAGTTCATAATACCATGACTTGGTGGTTATAGCCACTAAATGTAGGACAGCCGCTATGTATGCGTATATACGTATATGAATACGCGTGTATGTAGGTATGTGTGTATGTGCTACGAAACATCCCGATTATGATGCAGCAGACGCGTTACTATGAAAGTATTCACGTGTTTCTAGCGCCTGCGCTGCGTATGCCAGAAGTAAAATGGCACACATAGAAACGCATACACTTGTATATTACTCATACGCATATACGTATACATATTACATACACTTATATAGAGAGGACTTTGCAAGCTCGGCTTTTGTTCGAAACATAACGTTGCGTTGACACGATCGTATTGTTCGCCGACAAAGCTAGACGTCTCGTTAATTCATGCGAATATCGTTTTCATCATTGGTCTTTTCGATGATACATATACTTCCCCTCAGTTCCTTGTTTCTAACATCGGTTGAATGTTCTAAGTATGTCGCAAATATCGAGTTACTTAACTTAACAAAAGCCGAATGAATACGAAAATAAAGATTGGAAGTCTATTATGATGTTGATTGTTTTTGAAATTCTTCCAGGACGTTATACAAAACATGTAAATATGTGTAGGTAATTAGATACGACAGTGGGGTATAAGTCCAGAAATTGAAGAGATTCAATTTATGATTTATTTTCTAGTATATAAATAATTTTAATATCAAATAAATCACATATATATATAATCAATTATTTTCTATTTTTTGATTTACATAGTCCACTCTATTATAATCACCGGTAGATATAATGTTACTTAAAATCGTACATATTAGTATTACTGTAAAAAAAAGTGATAGTAAGTGTTTAATATTCGAAGTATGTTAATAGATATATCGTTTTAAAACAAATGTACTTTGTATTATTATTACTTAAATGGGTATTAAATTGATTCTGATACTAAAAAACAATTTTAAGGAATTTTACAGACCACCACCAACTTTGATATATATTATAACATAATCGATAATTATTAATTATTTTCAATAAATATTTTCATATATAATAAATCATTACATATCAACGAGTTTTAAAAGAATATTCGTATTCACAACTAATAGTCAATTTTAATTTAAGCTTTGAAATTCTTCTAAACGGGAATGAATGTTGATATTATCATGATAACCAATATGTAATGTTATGTGTTACGATATCGTTGAAAATATATTTACGTCATTGTGACGATAAATAGGATAGAAAGTCTAGTCGATTAGGTGTTCATGCATCGGTGTTCTGTAAAATGTCCAATAAATCTCAAGATAGGGGGATGCATAGAGAGTAGTAAAAGGGTGTGATAGAAACCGTATGGCTCTTGGCTTGCATTCTCTATTGGTTTTCTCTCTATGTTAAACTCTCCTTCTCTCTCTCTCTCTCTTTTTCTCTTTCTCTTTCTCTCGTCTAACGGATCTCTCTCACGGGACAAGAAGTTCGATTTCGACATAACGAATGCAGGTTCTACCACTTTGTGACGATCAATAAGAACCAGCTCGTATCGAGGTGAAAGTATTCATATATATTGTAAGTCATATACATATATATGTATATGTATACTATCTAAACGTTCACTTTATATTATATTATATCAGAGAGACAGCTGTATTTTTCGAATGAATCGAGATGTCAAGCGCCGATAATAATACTTCTCAACCTACTGCCTACTACATATCAATATGTTAAATGTTCAACGACGCTTAGCTTTATTTCGTTTGGGAATAGTAAGCTTGAAAACGAGTTTTATACTCTGACTCCATATAAGATGGTATGCTTATTTAACGAATTTGCATAAACGTAAGAAGTTACGCTTCGTACTATCTCGGACTCTCGGATTCGACAACGCACACCACGTTTCCTGTAGTTTTTCACAATTCTATCATTGTTTCATAATATATCCGTTGGTTGATCAGAATTCATTGGTGTGTATAATATCAATGTCGAATTAAATCAATCATCTTAATTAAAATAATATTGAAATAAATCAAATTTAAAATAGTAACAAACAGATCTCTTTTTTTTTTGCACTATCGTTTTTCATTTGTTCTTATTACAATGACATACGCGCGTATCATCGGTGATGATCTAAACGGTAAAAGATTTTGAATCTTCCATTTGTGAACGATACGTTCGTGCAAAGTGCAAACGGGCCAAGAACACAGAATGAAATAAAGAGAGAGAAAGAGAGAATACCGGCGATGAAAAGTTCCGATTACAGAGCGCGTGTGCTGTGACACAGATACGTATCCTCCCCGCCCACTCTACCAACAGTAACTGCCTTCGTAGTGGTAGCTCTCTGCAAACTGGGCCACTGCACCTACGAAAGCCCAGCTTCGTAAGTTTTGCTTTCGGTTTGGGTCTTCGTTTATACATATACTTACTTACTTACTTATTTACTCATTTACTTACTTATATATATATATATGTGCATAAAAAAGAAAAAAAGATAGAGGGAGAATTTTATTGAAATAGAAAAAATTCGCAATGTATCCTTAAAAAGTATCGCAAAGCTTCAACGTTTAATCATTAAATTGTTTTTATTTTCTGTTCCCAAGTGAAGAATAATCGATCGATTATTTTCGAATAAAAACGTGTCACCCCAACGTTCGAGATATATTTATTTTAATATTGTTTCTTTCTTTTTGGTTTATTTATTTATTTATTTATTTATCGAGTCCCCCTTTTCTTTCGATCTCTTCGTTTTTTCTTTTTTTTTGTGAAAGAAACGCGATTTAATTAACATAATTAGCACGATAATATAAAAGAAAAGCAAGCAAGCAAAAAAGAATATCTCGCAATTTGAACGTTCCAATTTTTCTTGATTACTATTGCGTGCGATAGAAAATTTGCTGGGGGTTTTTTTTTTCTTTTTCTTTTTTTTTTTTTTTTTTTTGTAATGCTTACGCTATCCTCGAAAGTATAACTTACGTTGCTTCAAACAACGTTGCTTTTTTGTTTTCAAAAACGAATTTTCGATTATTGTTTCAGTAACATCGTAAAATGGTATCACTTGGAAGTATGTTAAGATATTACGTCGTAAAGTTTCTGGTATAGTACGGATGATACGTTCCAGACGCCGTTCGCTTTATGAATTCAGTCAGAGGATTCAAATTTAGCCAATGAAAAATTAGTAAACCCTTATACCTCTCTAAAAAATATTTTTAACAAAATCAATCGTAAATGAGAATCTAAATATGTACTGTCATAGAATTATTTTCATACACATCCTTAAACCAACCCAACCCAACCCAACCTCACACAACATTCAACTCAACTCAACTGAACTCAACCTCAGCCCCCCCCCTCTCTCTTTCCTCCCTTCCCGAAAGAATCTCAATTTCGTCGGTGTATTAAATTCGTTACGATTTGTGTCCTGTTACAAACGAAATTCCCCAGAGGCATGTTTCGGTGATAAATTTACAATGCACCGCTCGACGCCAGCTGCGCTTCCGTAATAAGTTTGGCCAACAGAGAGACAGAAAGAAAGAAAGAAAGAGAGAGAAAGATAAATAAATAAAGAAAAAAAGAAGCTAAAGAAGAAGTGAGAAGATACGATGATTAAATATCATCAACAAAACATGAATAATTTTATCCATCATACTCGACAATCGTATTATTTCAATCTCTTATATTTAATCGATTCAATATAATGATCACACAGATATTTACTCGTTAGTATAAATTTGCATAACTATAGAGCATAGCTATGACGTAATAGAAAGAAACAATTTGAAAAATTATAATTGGAGATCCTTTCTAAGAAGAATAAGAAAGAATGGGAAAAAAAAAAAAAAGGAAAATAACAGAATAGAATAGAATAGAATAGTAATAGAATAGAACAGAAAAGAACCGAAAAGAAAAGGAAAGGAAAGAAAAGAAAAGAATGGAAAAATAGGAAGGGAAAAAAAGACAAGAGATCATGATGACGAAGGGTTAAAAACGAGTCGATCTACGGGTCAAATTTGAACGTCCCTTGTACCGGATCCGGTCTCTCTCTTTCTTTCTTCATATTGACGTCCCTGTGGTAATAACTCGCTCTCTCACGGGCGCTTACGTAAGAAAGACGTACCTACCTACCTACCTACCAACCCACCTACTGTGTAAGTAAGTATGTGTACGTAAGTACGCGTATGTGTGTGGCTATTCAAGGGATCAAGGCAAACCGGTAGGCAGGCGAGCAGTCAAGCAAGCGGCCAAGCAAGCAAGCAAGTAAGCAAGCAAGCAAGCAAGTAAGCAAGCGAGCAAGCAAGCAAGCAAGCAGGCAGGCAAGCGAGCAGGTAAGCGGTCGAGAAACGAACGGACAGATAGGTAAGTAGGTAGGTGGGCACATGTTGTGCGCATGCCCTTAGCCAAACCTGCCAAATGGATAGGCAATGCAACAGCGGAAATACCATCCTCCGCTCCTCCTCCTCCTCCTCATCCTCCATCTTCTTTTACTACTACTTCTTCTTCTTCTTCTACCCTCTCTCTCCTCATCATCTTCTTCCTCCTTCTCCTCCTCCTCTTATACCCTAACTCCTGCCTCTTCCTTCTACGCAGCATCACCCCGACCCCTTCTCAAAGCGCCATGCTTCTCACGGCTCGTGGCAACATTCGTCTCTCTCGACCAGCTCTCTAGCTTCTCTTAGTATAGTTATACTTTTCACAAATAACCCGCCAATAGTACGAATATGTCATAGATATTATAATCGAACAATCATATTTTTCCATCATTCGTCTTATATTTTAGGAATTTATTTATTTTATTATTAAGGATATCTGGTTTATATCACATTTGAACTATGATATTTGAATGAATTAATACATTATTGAGAATGATTGATATATTTCATTTTTTGTAGATCTCATTTGTAAAATTGTATACTTTATTTTTATAATTAAGGATATCTGGTTTATTTCATTTGAACTATGATATTTGGGGGAAATATTTGAATCAATTAATTAATAGGTCGAATTGAATTGATTATTGAGAATGATTGATATATTTCATTTTGTAGATCTCATTTCTAAGATTTGTTTTAAGGTTTTAAAAGTATTGTTTCATTAGAGAATTTATATCGACTTTTGTTAATTCAAAGGGTAAAGTATATAATTATGACGATGAATTAATATTTATTTGTTTAAACGCGTGCGTGTAGGAAACTTTAAATAATTTTTTGGTAAACATGTGTATATTGATTTGAGTATAGGATATGCGTTAATTGATATATATTTCGTAAAGAAATTATTTCTACTTATTAATTGTTGTTAGAAATATCTTTCGTTTCTTTTTCTGTTTTTTCTTTTCCCCCATCGAAGAAAAATTGATCGATGTCCTATACGACAATTTTTTCCTACCAATTGAAAATATATATTTTTCATTTTGTAATTATTTATGACTGTTATATTCGCGAGAGTTTCCTCGAGTTCGAAGAATCATGCCAAGAGAATTAATCGTTCGTAAAACCAAAGAGTAAGAGGAGGATGATTTCATCGGGGCGAGGTGAGGTGTGTTTGTAAGGGTACGAAGAGAAATGTGCGTGTGAAATAACGATCAGAGGCGTCACCGAGTTAATAGATTAGTTGAAAACACGCTCGTTTCTGCGTCATATATGTCATGTACATTTAGCTTTATCAAAAGGGCGCTCAAGAAATTGTGAACGTTATAATATATCTACTTAAATAGGGTTTGGACGAATGCTTACTGTACAAATAATTTTTCCCCAATTTACTAGAACAAAATTCGTCAATAAATTAAAACGTTGTCTCGAACGTGAATATATATATACATTTCTATAAATAATTAAATCCACAACTTATAATTGCAACAATATATTACCCATTTAGATATAATATTTCAAATATTTTCTCTCAGACGAATGTTGACTCTATTATCAAATAATATAAGAAATTAAAAGAGAAATGTTTTGTGCCAAAATTTTATGATCGTACGATTAAATTTTAAAAATTCAATAAATTTACGTGTGTCTATACTATTTATAAATATAACTACCAACAAAGATAATTATCTCAAAGTTTTCTTCGACGTTAATATGATATCATCGAAAAAGCAAAACGGTTTTTTTCTTTTTTTTCTAACATCGACCCAATCAAAAATTGAAGAAGTAACAAAAAAAAAAAAGTGCGTTTAAGAGAACGGGAAGAAGTCAGGTCGATATTTTTGGAAGGAATGGAAGAAAACGAGAGAAGAAGGTTGTAGGGTGCGGCGTTGTCTCCTCTAGGGACCCTAGAAGAATGGCGGATTGTAGGAAGGGAAGAAGATTTCCGGGAAGAAGGGAGATATATATATATATATACATATATGCGATAGAAGAAAGAGAAAGATAAAGAGACTGCGGGAATTCATATGTGTGTGTGTGTGTGTGTGTTGGCGCGGGTGCGCCCGCGCGCGTCCTTCCTAAAAGAGGAGCGTTCTTCGTCCTTGAAGCGCCCTTGACGCGTCGTCAACATCGTCGGGTTTGCTTCGCACGGCCTCCACTCGGATCCACCGCGAACTAATCGCCTTTAGAAAGCTTCGTTTGGTTTGCCTGCGACGCGTCGTAGGGCGTGGTCTAAGCGCACACCCGCTGACCTCCTGCCACGGCAGCCATCTTTGTTAGAAGTGCCACGTCTCGGAATGGTGCGAGGGTGAAAGTTAGGGTGGCTTTTTCGGCAAAGAAACGGATTATCAATCCGCATCTTAAACCCCATCCTCCCATCTTTATTCTGCTTACACTTACATCTTTTTACCTTTTTCTTCTTCTTCTTTTTTTTTTTCTACTTTTTAGTTTTTTTTCTTTTCTTTTATACTTTCCTCCCTTGAACTACTGACTCTACGTAATTGTATCTAATGTATAATACACGCGTTTTTCTTATTTTTTTAAGATCACAAATATACGTTACTATTTTAAATTTAAGGGGAAACGATTAAGGAAAGTTGGAAATATTAAAACATTGCGCCTTTTTCAATAATTTGTTAATCATCGATCGTAAGTATGTAAGTATGCTGATTTTTCAATGCCATTCTCGGGATCCACGTGACTTGGATTCTCTTGAATCTGATATCTCTGAGAATATTTTTTTTTTTATCGTATCTATCTTTATTCTTATAATTAATCGTTGTATGTAAATTTCCTCCTCTTTTTTCTTTTTTTTTTTCCTTTTTTTTCTTTTTTTGCTGATTACTTACATAGTTATTATCTCGTCAAATGTACGACTTTTAAAAATTCGTTCGTAAAAGAAATCTAAAGAAATCTAAAGAAATATAAAGAAAGAAAGAAAATAAAGGAAATAAATATAAAGAATAAAAAGCAAAATAGTTTACGGTGTCGACGACGTAGCCAACGTTGTCGTTCAGCTTTGAGGGTTTAATGCAGCGCGATAGCTTGGCGATGCGATGCGGTGCGGAAAAGCGTGAATCTACTGATAAAAAGTAGTTAAAATAGAAGAAGAAAAAAAAAAGAAAAGAAAAGAAAAGAAAAGAAAAGAAAAGAAAAGAAAAGGAAAAAGAGGAAGAAAAATTAAGAAGAAAAAACAAAGATGAAAGAAAGAACATCCGAAGGGTAGAATATCGCAGGAATACGAACGAACGAACCGATTTCGCATTTAAGACAAATGGGGAGTTTATAGGGTTTGAGAAAAAATTAAACAAAAAAAAAAGAAAATGAAGTAGTCGAATTTAAACGTTATAAAACGTGGCAGGCAGCAGCAAAATAAAAAAAAAAACTTGTGCCGTTGCTGCTGCTGCTGTTGCTGATGTGGAGTTTCTCAGCTAGTTCGAAGCCGAAGGCTGTGCTTAATAATTGATATCGTCGCGGTTACGCAACGCGGGTCTGTTCTACGCGTAGTACGAACGTGTTTCTCGTGTTGCTGATGTATTTTACGCGTACATAAATACCAATACACATATACGTTAACCGATAAACCACGACACAACGATGACGATGACGACGACGACGGCACGAACGCCTTGGTTGGCCTTTACATCGCGATGTTTCTTATTCCTCTTTTACTTCTTCTACATTCTCACTAACACTATGATATATCATTCTCAACTATACAAAGCGAGAGAAACGTTCCACCCTCCGAACGGAATATTCCGTTCAGTCATCGTTCTTCTTCTAGCCTGCCAATGAAAATTCTCGTGAAATCAAACAAAAGTACAAACAAAAAAGAAACGCACAAATTATAATAATAATAATAAGAAGAAAAAAAAGAAGATGAAGGAGAACAAAATGAAAAATCGAAATAACGACGAAAAATCGTATATCGGTGTTGGATAGAATAAAAAAAAAAGAAAAAAAAAAGGAAAAAAAAGAGAAGAGAGAACACAAGAAAAAAGAAAAAAAAAACGAAGAAAAATAGAACAAATATTACTCTCTTACGTTATTATAGTCGGAAAGAGTTTCTCGCGGAAAGATGGTTCCCCTTCCTACTCTCTCTTTCTCTTACAAAAGCGCGCGCTACGTAGCGCATAGTCGCAGAGCGTGCGCTTTTGTTCTTCTCTTTTCCTTCTTCAAGGCCTGGTTACCCGCTTCGCCCCACTACGCGGATTGACCGCGGCATGCTTATATCATGCTCTCTACCCTTTTCCCATCCTCGCCACTCTCCTCTTCTATCCGTAATCTCGTCTTCTTTTTCGCTTACACTACTATCTTTCCTTATACACACGCGTGAAGTTTGCTTCGATGGGGTACGACGCGCAATCGCGCCAACAAACACACACATATATTAACCACGCATACGCACGCCCATATACAATCATATGCATGTATATATGCATACCACCACCACACACATGAACACATAAACGTATCCTTCCCCTTACCCCCATCCCACCCTGCCAACATCCCATCACCCCTTCTTCTTCTAAATCTATACATCTTTCTCTTTCTAGCGATCGTGTGCGCATCTCATTCCCCTCGATCCATCCTCTTCCTCTTTTCGCATAGTTCTCGCAGGGCCTCCCCCTGCACCCTTCACCTCTCACGAATCATCCGCAGACTTTACCACTCCTCCTCCACCTCCACCTCCTCCTCTTACTCGTTCTTCTTCTTTTCCTCCACTTCATCGTCATCCTCCACCAACTCGGCCCAACGAAACGACCGTTTCGCAATGATGTCATCCACGGCATTGGCGTCGACGCCTAGAATCTCACCCCAAAGAAAAATTGACCATACTATTCTATCCTCTCCACTCCACTCCTCTCCACTCTTTCTTTTTCTCTCTCTTCCTATTTTATTCTTTCACCATTACGCAGGTGAAACCTTTAACCTTGAACCAACTAACTTATCTTCTTTTCGTTTGATAAATGTGAGAGAAAGAACGGAGAATATCTAAAGGGAGATGATGATAGTACTCGTTTAATTTTAAATATTTTTATAGACTTTGACAAAAAGGGAACGACATTTATTTGGTTATTAACCATCGTGAACAAAAATCAAATCTCTATAAGTTCGTGAGTATTAAATAATATAAATTATATCTTAATGTGGTAAAAGTTTTAGATTTCTTTTTTTATTGCATAAAGAGAGAGAGAGAGAGAGAGAGAACGATGATTAAAGTATGTAGATACGTTCGCGTTTCTACTGAAATATTATATCGAATAAGGCGGAAGTATGTGATGACCTTGCAACGTGCAAAACCGGACGAGGAGTCAAAGATTAATAAACGTTTATAACGTTGGTATAATGTGAATGGTAGTTGTAAGGTGGTCGTCGGTTTTATGAATCTCTTGATGACAAGGAAAAGAACAAAATTTCAAAGATGACATTTAAAAAAACGAATAGAAAAATTGATTTATTTTTCAACAATCCTTTTTTTTCCTTATATATATATATGTATACACAATTTAATCAAACACATTCGTTATACTTGTATTATTTTTTTGCTTCTTCACTCTCCTCCTCCTCCTCCTCTTCATCCTCCTCCTCTCTTTCTTTCTATCTATCTCTAGCTCGTTCGCTCGCTCATCTTTTTGAAGGTTCTTCATTCATTTCATTTTTTTTTTGTTCGTTTCTTTTTTTAATCTCAAGTACGAGTGGAGGAACGTGGGCAGAACGAAGTACGGTTTCGAGGTCAGCGTGTAAAATTAGACATGCCGGATAGGACGAAATCTACTACCACATATACGCGATAGAGAAAGCGTAGAGAGAGAGAGAGAGAGAGAGAAAGAGAGAGAGAAGACGCAATCTGAAACGAACGAAGGCGGAAACATTTGGAGTTGTTACGCGAAAGATGGCCGCAAAGCGAAGCCTTCTATAAAATGGCGCTAGGCCACCCGCGTGCGCGCGCGCGCGCGTGCTCGTTGATTCGCCATTTTCACCAAACTATTCATTCGCCAATATATCACACATTTTATAATATACTTATTATTTATATCGTATATCTTAAAACAAATTTATGATATATATATATATATATATATATCATTTTTTGCGCTTTTATGCAATAAGACGCTTCTTCTATGATGAAATCATTCAAAGTCGAACGAGAATTATTAAACTGAATACAATTAAACCAGTTAAGAAATTAACTATGGGAATCGGAATTAATATGATTCGAATTTATTATACGTATTAATCATATAATCGATCAATTCTATCGCCTTTTAATATGATTCTTTTTTCTTCTTTTTTTTTTATTCTGTACACATCAATTTTTAACGACGATTCCTATTTTTACATGTCACTTTTTTTAACATTATACATCTCGCATCGTATACATTACTTTTTTTTTTCTTTCGGAATATAATATTGTCAGTGATGTGTTTTGATATTATAAAAAATATACATATACATATATATATAAATATGTATAAGCATCGTAGATTTATATCTTATTATGTGACTTATTTTTTTGTAAGTAAGCAAGTTCTTGCTCTAACATAAGAGTCGATGGCTATCACTGTTCCTGTAACTGTGCAAGAAAGTAGTACAAGGCAAGCTAGTCCCACTTCCCTTTTCTACTCGTGTACATTCTCTCTCTCTCTCTCTCTCTGACTCTATCTCTATTTCTCACGTAGGAATACACATACATATCATACATACATACGCAACTCCTATCTTTTTCCCCGCCCAGTTAGATTATTTTTCTTTACCACGAATCGCGTAGTAACTTTCCAAACTTACCTCCATATTATTCCCTGTTAAGCCTCTCATCTTTCTCCGACACTTTATATATCTCGATTAACAATATGATATTACTTGGATATTTGCTTACAAGTTGATCGTTATCAATTTCTTCTATTTTTTTCCTAACTCTTATATAAAAGTTAATTTTTCTTCGAATCGTTATCAGAGACGAAGTAAACTTGTTTGCAATCTATTCAACAAGAGATATATTAAACTACCGTCGTAATTATCTCGAAATTCGATAAAATTACGCGTACATGTTTGAGCAGCTTCTTTCCTCGTTTTTTTCTCTCGCAATTGAAATAATAATCGTCGTTTCAATTGTAATTACCTCGAAAAGAAATGAATTCTCGGAACGTGCGTATTTCTTTCTCGCTGTTTATTAACCATTTTAACTAACGAAGTAATTATTGACGCAAGATGGATGCGAAATAAGCGAGTACGTGATATCCCATCGCGTTCTAGGAAAAAATATTCATTAACGACGATGCAAACGTTAAACCAACAACACGATGGGGGGGGGAGGGACGACGACAGAATTTTGTCTACGAATTAAAATAAGAAGGAAAAAATATAGATAGAAAAAACTCGAATTTTTTTTTTTCAAAAATACATAGAAATACATTCATTGAATACGAGTGAGAGTATAAAAAGGGGGGTAGGGGTGCTAAAGAAAAATTAATATTGGACGTACATACATATAAATTTTGAGGCGTAGAAAACTCGGTAATGGTAAATACATACAATGAGGCCACCACACACCATGGTATTTGCCAAGTTACGAAAGTAAGCGGCTTTAGAAAGTATAAAATGGTCGAAGTGAACGGCGGCTTAGTTGGTTGGGGATCTCTTGCAACGTAGTCGATTATAATACCAGCAAAAGCGGTCCGTTCTTGTTCGGGTTGGTGTAGTAGAGAGCTGTTGCTGTGCCGTTGCTTTAGCCACACAGGAATCTTTAGTACGGCAGGTGTAGAAGCCATTGCTAACGGACACCGAACATTTCCAATCGTTGGACTTTGATTTATCACGTTGTTGGGTAGTAGAGTATGTAACAACGATAGCTCACGAATAAGCAATAAAAAAATACATTTACATATAATACAATTTTTCATATCACACGTTTTCAAATGATGGTTTCGGTAGGAGGAGAGTCATTAAAAAACAAAAAAAAAAGCATGTTTAGGTGAAATCTAATCGACGAAACACGCCGATCGTAAAGGCACGTATCGAATATCAATGACGAAGCATGACGATGATCCCAAGAACTCTTTTTTTATTTCTGGTCATTTGGTAATCATCAGGAAACTTATTTCAAAGAGAGTCCATGATCTTATTAAAAAGATAAATAGTATATATCGCAGAACGTTCGGTACTCGCGCAGTGTCTTCCATGATCCCAGAGCCACTAAACAAAGCACGTTACAGCTGGGGGAACACGGCTCTCACTGCTGAGCCCGAAAACACCTACAATAACTATTATTGTCCGTAATAATCATATAGCGAACAAAAAACGGGCACGTTTCCAATTTTTAAATATGCCTTTTTTTTCCTTTTTCTTTCTTTCCTTACGTTGGCTCCGAAGAAAGTAGTTGTTTCTTGGGAGAGATAAACAACAGAGAGAAAGAAAGAAAGGAGAGAGAAAGAGAGAGAGAGAGAGAGAGAGAGAGAGTGATATTATTTTTAAAGTGATTAATGGACAGATAGGTAAAAAAATAGACAAATAGACAGATAGATAGATAGATATAGAAATAAAAACAAAATAGATAGATAAATAATTAGTAAGAAAGAAAGAAAGAAAGAAAGAGAGAGAGAGCTAATTCACGAGGCCGATAGGAGAGAGAAAAAGACTGACTGTCGTTACGCAGAGCCAAGCCAGTTTCTCACCCCCACTGACCCAGCGACCGAGAGCCAGCAACACTGGGAACACCCCCTGCGTGTATGTGTGTGTGCTGCGAGGAGCGTGTACCCTTTACACGGACGATGAAGAAGAAGAAGAAGACTAAGATGTCCGTTATTTTTCGCGGCATCGATGTAGGTGGAACAGAAAAAAAGTTTCTTATTTTCTATGATTTTCTTCTTCCTTTTCTTTTAAATATTTATATAGCACACCTCCTCAAGTCGCACCATTGTTTTATCTTCAAAGTTGCGTTCTCAATTATGATGTAAAGACTTGATATATGTTAGAGAGAGAGAGAGAGAGAAAGAGAGAGGAGTCATGGATCGATATCCACGATGACGACGATGACGACCATCGTAACAAACGTTAGATCACACACTGGCCCAGCGAGAGAGACTAGCCACGGTTCGATCACGTGATGATGGGTTGCGTCACATTTTCCCCTTTTGCCACTCGCCGAGAACGAACCAACGAGCGACAAGACCGCCATCTTTACCCACTAAGAGACCAGAAGACACGGACACAGAGTTACCACGATGACGATGACGATGACGGCAATGTGGGATTGTCGATGGTTTCCCTTTCTTTATTTCTTTTTTAACGCATTTTATATTTTTCCCCTTACTTCTGATTCTTTTTCCATGTATTTTTCTTCTCTCTCTTTTTCCTTTCCTTTCCTTTTCCTTTCACTTGCTTGCTCTCTTTCTCGATATTCTTTTTTCTTCCTTTTTCTCATCGGTTTATTTTTCCGTTCACACAAAGGGCCTCGGAGGAACCCCTCGCGTACAAACCCACTCGCAACTGTCCCCTTCTTCCCCTTTTCGATTGGTACCTTTTTCTCTTTTTTACTATTATTATTGTTATTTTTGTGTGTGAAAATTGTTATTATTATTATTAATATTATAAGTATTATTATTATTATTATTGTTATAGTATTACGTTTGTGTATCTTCTTCGCACGACTGGAACTTTTAACTTGAAGAATATAAAACCTCCGTACTCACTCTTTTTGCACACGTACAATCGTAATTTAATCTCTTCTCTCCTTTCGCATTGATTTAAGAACAAAAAAAAAAAAAGAAAAAAAATCAGATAGGGAAAAGCATTATTATTAAAAAAAAAAGAAAAGAACAGTTAAATAAAATCAAACAATTCGATCGGCAATAATGAAAACCGTGCGAAAGCGGAAGAAGAACCGGTGACCCACTTTCTGATATCTTTCCCGATGACGAGAAATCCCGGACGCGTTACAGTACGGGACTATCCCAGAATGCGGAAGTTAAATCCTTTTCTTTTTTTTCTCTCTCTCTTTTTTTTTAAGAAGAATATAAAACACGATAAGGGATAGCAGCAACAGATTACTCGCGAATAATTTTTGAGCGTTTGAACGTTTGAGAGAAAAGGTGAGTTGCGAAGTTGTTTGCGAATTTCCGGTCACGTCGTCGCTCTCCTCCTCGTCGTCGTTGGTGGTGTTGGTGAGTTGGTGAGTGCACAATAAAATAAACGCGTTTGGAAGAATTATTTAAAAATTGAACGAATGAAAAAGAGAAAGAGAGAGAATAAAATGAAAAAAGAGTTTCTAAAAAAAAAAATAAAAATGGGTGAAAGTAAGGAATATTGTCGACGAACTGAATTGTGGACACACCATGATGGCCGTCGACGTTATCGGACGTCGAATGAACAAACGAACGAGCGAACGAACGAACGAACGATCAAGTAAGCAAGCAAACGTACAAACGAATGAAGAAGAGGATTGAACGTAAAAGGAAACTGAGTTAGGGGATTGGAAGAAAAAGGAAGGAAAGAAAGAAGGAAGAAAGGAAGGTAGGAAGGAAGGAAGGAAGGAAGGTAGGTAGGTAGATAGGAAGGAAGGTAGGATAGAAATGAAGTAAAGGAATGATGAAAGGATAAGATGGAACTAGGGAAAAGGGCCAGAGAAAGAGCGAGAGAGAGATAGAGAGTGTTGCGGAACGCGACCGACCCCGAGGGCGAGCAACGACGAACGAGGATGCGCTCGAGCGCGAAGCCCGTGCCGTTCTCTGGGCTTTATCCCCACCATTGTTAAATGTGCGCTCGCGGTATCCGGTGAGAGAAACTACGAGGAGATTATCGGCATCGCGCACTCGCACGGACCCGCGGTCGAGTTTCGTTGGTCGAGAGCCGTTGCTACTTGGCTCGTGATTGGTCGAGGTAAGCGCGCGCGACGAGCACGCGCGCTTCCTACCATCGTGTGTCGCCCTTGGTGGGGGTGACGAATAAGAGGTGGAGGTGGAGGTGGTGGCGGAGGTGGTAGCGGTGGTGGTGGGGGTGTGTCGGACCGAGGGTTACAGAAAGAGGAGAAGGGGCATGAGCCCAGGAAGAGAGTGACAGAGAGAGTGAGAGAGAGAGAGGGAGGTGGGACTAACTAACACCAGTAGGGTGGGGCAACAGCAACGCGCTAAGAAGAAACAAGAAGCCCGTCGTGCCGAAACTTGCGGCGATAAGGTTGAACGAGAACTGGCCGCACCGCGTGCGGAAACCCGCTACTTATGCTCTCTCATGGTGGGGAAGGAAGCGCGTAAAACGACGACAACGACGACGACGACGCGACAAGCCAACAACGTTGCTTCGAACGCGCCAATCCAAAGACTAAAAAACCTTTCTTTCTTTCTTCTAGTTAGTTACCCCAACAACGATCACGAGTGTTTTGATTTTTTTCCTTTTTTCCCTCTCTTTCCTCCCTTTTTTTATTTTTCTCAAACGAAAGGGGAGAAAAAGAGCAACTAATAATGGCGATTGACAAATTTCGGACGACGGTCTCCAGGCTCATTTTCAACGTCGTCCGAGCACTCTTTCTAGGTATAAACTTGCAAGTAAATCTCTAAATAAGAGAAAGAGAGAAAGAGAGAAAGAGAGAGAATATGAGAAAGAAAGAGAGTGAGAGTTTTATCAAACGGAACGGAGCGATCGTCTCGAGCGCGATCGTCAGACTGCCGTTGGTTCACGGCAACCGAATGCTACTCGAATGTTTGACCCATTTTTCTATCGATCCTGCCGTTTCTGCATCTAGGACACTGCGCGCGATCCCTCCTGCCGTTGAAATCTCTTTCGAATCCTCCCTTCCACCCCCTACTGACCCCACCAAAGCCCATCCTTCCTCCTTCCCCACCTCCTTCTTCTCCACCCTCATCAATTCCTATATTCCTGTGCTCTATTTTTCTATTCCAGCCAACCCCACGCTCGTCCTGATTTTTCTTTAGATTCTTAAACTCCCCTCCTATAATATGCCTTTCCTAACAACCGCTTCTTCCCCTTTCTTATCTTTACATATGTCTTTGATGACGCGAATCTTGTTCGGTTCCTATCCGAGAAATCTACTGATTGCGAGAGGTAAAAATTGTTTATCTATTTTCTTCATACTTTGTTTTTTTCTTCTTCTATACTCTTCTAATGAAAACTTACATAACGCGATAGATAGACGCGATCTGATAGACGGAACATGAGATAACGTAGGAAAACGAATAACATCAATTCGAAAGAGATTCATGGATGACGGGAAATACTTTTCCTTGGCTTCTTCCTGGTTCACAGTAATGCAATGGATCGAGGAATCACCGAAATTGATAGTAAGTACATTGTACTGGTAGGAAGATTAAACGCCAACGTTTCCTATGGGTTTAGTTATGTAGAACTTAATGAAGAAGAAGTAGAAGTAAGAGGAGGAGGAAGATGAAGAGGAGGAAGAGAAAGAGGCGGTGGTGATGATGAGCGCGGAGGTGGGAGAGGTGAATCGCAATGAAATATTAGGACACCACCAGCTCGTCATCGTCGTCATCAGCGCCGCTGTCGTCGTCGTCGTCATCGTCGTTGTCGTCGTTGTCGTCGTCCTATTTCCGCGCTCGGGAAAGTTCGTGTCGGCACCGATTGTGCGCGAAGCTACGGGAATATAAGTAGGTCGTTCCAAGCTGCACGTGTCGTCCTTGACTCACATAACGAGGCGCGCAGGCGCTCACCGGTGCCGCATTGCCGGTCGCTAGGACTCTTTCTTTGTTCCTCCTCCCCCCTCCCACCCTTCCACTATGGGTTGCTAACACTTCAAGCTTATGTAGTATATATATCTTTCTCTCTCTCACTCTTTCTCTCTTTCCTTCTTTCTTCTCTCAAATTTTCTATTTAATTGTAAGTATGTATGTTCTCACTCTCTCTCTCTCTTTCTTTCTCTTGAGTGTTCCTAAGCGCATTTCTAATTGTAAGTATCACGAATATGCTATACGCGTGTTTTCTTGCCTTTCATAAATTTCGAGTAGAGTCCATGTTGGTTCTTTCAATTTCTAAACGGGAATTTAGACTCCGTTCTAAATCGATCGTGTTCTCTCTCTTTATAGATTCAAGAAATTATATATTTCTCTTAAATATAAAATCTCTTTCGTTTGTGATTATCTATACTTTCTATATCATGTTGGATATTAAATATCAAAGTAACCTCTGACGGTTACCTACCTATTCAGACGTTAATTTATGCTGCTTACTACTATTTTCGAAATCACGTCGATGGCCTATTCTAAGTGCCCAGATGCTTTTAAAAACGAGTAGGCGAGAGGTGAGACTTTGTTAGAGGCGTGTGGTTGCGTCGTCTATGATATGGACTGAAGAGAAGGAAAAGAAAGGTTATCGTTAATGCCACTCTCTTTTCTTAACATGCATACTTACATATACATATACGTAATACATATGTATAAGTGCGGTAAGTATTCCTCCATCTTCCTTTTCTTCTCTTCTCTTCTCTTCTCTTCTCTTCTCTTCTCTTTACTTCTCTTCTCTTATGTTAGCAGCGGGATTTCAAACATGTAAACGCGCGTAGCGACGAAGGTTCGATCGCGTGACGTAATTACGCGCTGTCGCAACGCGTGCGCAAGAAGGAGACGCGTGGATCCGGTTACTTAGGGGAAAAAGCAATGTGTATCGACCTAGGGAAACCTAGGGTACCGTGTTCAAATTTTCCTCTTTGTCTTCTTACACTGTTTTCTTCTTCTTCTTCTTGTTATATTGTTACACGATCATCAACACACGCAAGCACGCACGCACGAGTAACACTGATTCCTAAATTATATTTTTCGAGTTGAGATTGTCGAGTTTATAAACTTTGTCTCTGTTTCCGACAAACTATA
Organism: Polistes canadensis; assembly: GCF_001313835.1. Classification (NCBI taxonomy): domain Eukaryota; kingdom Metazoa; phylum Arthropoda; class Insecta; order Hymenoptera; family Vespidae; genus Polistes; species Polistes canadensis. The sequence goes on along the minus strand of NW_014569637.1, from coordinate 250,339 downwards.
TTCATTTATTAATGATATAGATAATCGTAATGAGAATTTTCGATAACGATCCATGTAATTTGACAATTATAATTGAAATTACAGATCAATTGGTTATAACAATTGTTATTTGATCCATCTTTGGTGTTCTTCTTCTTCTTCTTCTTCTTCCTCCTTCTTTCTCTCTTTCCATTCTATTTGTTTGTTATGCGGAAGAAACGAGATAAAAACCTCGTGGAAATCGGCAGAGTCTGGCTCAGCTTTGGCACCGTAGGTATTGATCGCCACGGAAACTCCAAAGGGGAGAGGGCATCACCACGCTGCTGAGCTGCTATCCGAACCCCAATTGGATCGACCTACCTCCTGCTTGCTTGCTTGCTTGCTTGCTAGCTAGCTAGCTAGCTAGCTGCTGGCTGCTGCTGGCTGTTACTATCGTTGGCAGCAGAGTATGTGCGCGCGCGTGCACGCTATCACTACGGCCTATTTCTCGAATTCGCCAGGAAACCGCCACCGCCTTCATTTTCTTCCACCACACCTTCCTTTCCTCCCTTTATCCATCGATCGTGAACAAAAACTCACAAGAAATGTAATAGGAATATATCCAAAATTATTCTAATATATTATCGTATCAATTTTGTAACAATTGTATATCATTGTTTTGTTATATATGTTGTTCATCTGTATATTCTCTTGTTGGATTGTCGAAAAAAAATACAAAATTTTGTACGGTTTAATTTTCATTTGTAACCGCATCAATACTTGTGAAATTATAATCCATAATATATATAAAAAAGTAATCTGTAGCTAGATGAATATTTCATTTTATTTAGAAATAATTCATTCATCGTGTTAACAATAATAATTCTACTTCTTTTTCTGTTATCATCGTAAAGAAGAAGAAGAATAAGAAGAAGAAGAATAAGAAGAAAGAAAACATTTCAATCGTTAACGATAAAGGTCAATATATTATATAATAACGTTCATTATTATCGAGAGTATCGAGAGAAATATTATTTTTAAAAGAGAAATATATACACGCATGCAGTCGTGAACCTTGAACGTTCCTCCGCCGTTGTGCATTTTTGTTTCGCGACGGTTGATAATCGTTTCCGCAATTCTGACCCACGATTACGACGAGTATCGTAACTACGACAATGATTAAACGTTACGACGTGTGTTTCCTTTTCAAAAATCTTTCAAGCGATTATTTCTCTCTGTTCCTTTTTTCATCATCATCATCATCTTCTTCTTCTTCTTCTTCTTCTTCTTTTTCTCACTTTAAAAAGAAAAAGATGACCAAAATCCGTAATGAAAATTCTATTCGATTCGTAGGTAGCTACTCCTGCCGAGTAAGCTAATTTCAAACACATCGTTTCTCAAATAAACGTGCATTCTTATCTACGTAGTACGTGCTTATGTAAGCACTTACGTATCAACGTATATACATATACATATATGTAACTATCTATGTAAGTTACATACGTGGACGGTTTTGCTTGGTTTCACCCTTTTATTACGATTATTTTCTCGTTCGCGCCATGTTTAGTTTTTTCATTGCACAAAGACGTTATCGTAAATATGATTTCTTCGAATTAATTCAATATACATATATATACATTTATGTATCTTCTCTTTGAATTATATTTTTGCATAAAATTAATGAATTCGATGCAAATCAATCGTTTCACTTAATAATCGGATTAATATAAATTTTATTTATTAAAATATTGTGTGTTATCAATGATTTAATAAAATATTCTCAATACTAACCAAAAACATATTCTTATATTTTTCTTATAAAAATATATTATTATTTATTTATATTCCGTCCCTTTCGGGTTTCGAAGGCTTCCGATACAATCTTCCTTTTTACAAAAATTCCAAAATTCAAACAAACAACTGTTATATATACTTATACAAATATATAATAAATCTAATATGAATACATTTTTCAACAGACGAATCAATGATGTCTAACAATAAGTCAAATATTTTGCAAGCAACTAAAATTACAACATATGTATTATTACTTTAAGATTTTCTCTTATCCAGTTGGAACCATTCACGTTAGAAACTTTTAGTTATGTAATTCATCATTCTGTCATTATTCGAAAAGACATTCTGGCGCGTGCCAGTCTCTATCGTTGATGACATTTTCAAAATTCGTAGCACCTGTACAAGATTCTCTCGTTCTTCGTTCTACTCTGTTTTATAAACGCATGAGATCTAAGTATAGAGCTGACGCGCAAAAACGGATAAGTCGACTCATCGCACTACGTGTACGTACACGCATTCATACACACAAACATACATACATACATACATAAATACATACATCAACGTATTTCTTACATTCATGATTGCTGTCGTCGTCGTAGTATAATTCGTTGAAGCTGTGCGGTTAAATTAGCGTAGTGGAATGCGGATTTGATTTGAAAAATGAAAAAGAAAAGAAAAGAAAAAAAAATACCTCGAACGCGAAATGTTTTCTCCTTCGAAGAAGAATTAATAAGTAGAAGGAATATTCCTATACCAATAATTTGTACATAGGAATAGGAATAGGAATAGATGTGGTCCACATGCAACTTATAGTTATACGCTTATATTACAACATATAATAAAAATAAAAGAAAGAAACAACAAGTATATCTAAGCAACCATGTCCAAATAATTACATATCAAAGATTTTCCTTTAAACATTATCAGTAATACACAAATGACGACAATTAGTGGCTAAACCCAAGAGACTCATACATATGTAAACACTAATAACAATTCATTAATTCATTCGACTGTTCGATTCGTTTATCGCATCATTAGTAAATACAAATCGTGCATATTTTTCTATTCATTAATTTGCCAAACAAACAAACAAACAAACAAAGATAGATTGAGAAGAAAACAGAGAAAGAAAGGGGGAAATAATTATTGTACTTTTCAAAAATCCAAGAAAAGTAAGTACTTATCTGCTTTCTTATGTACTAACAACCTATCTCGACAATTCGACCAACTATCGACCCTACCAAAATTTTCTGCTTAGCGTTCTCTCATAACGTTCCCTTATTTTCCCTTCTTCGTTTTATCCATCCACATGGAACTATTTCTTTCTCACTTTCTCACTAACAAAAGCACCCCTTTTCCTAGCCAACGTATATGTATTCCATCTCTCTCTCTCTCTCTCTCTTTCTCCCTTCACTAACTATCCTTTTTCTTCTTCCTCTTCTTCTTCTTCTTCCCCTTCCCCTTCCCCTCAAAGCTTCCTCCCTGTTTTCATCTCCTTTATTTCGATCGTTTTCTCTCTTTCTATCTAACTCTATCCAACCATCGAACCATCTCTCTCTCTCTTTCTTTCTATCTTTCTATCTTTCTCTTTCTATATATTTAATATCAGTCTGTCTCTTTTTCTCTATGGGTGATCGACGGGGCCTGGGCAAAACGTAGTGGGGGGCCACGTGCTTCCAGTACCCAGTCACGCGAGAGTGGGACACGTGGTATTGTACGTCCGTCCGGATGCATAGGCGTAGAACTTAAGGCTATATTTTTTCTTTTCACTTTTCTTTATTATTATTTTTTTTTTCTTTTTCTTTTTCTTTTTCTTGGGAGGATTTTTTTCTCCTGTTTTTCTTCTTCCAAAGGGTTTTTCTTCTTTACATTGTTTTTCTCATCATCGATTATTATTATATCATCAACTCTTGTAGAAAATACACGAGAGAGTTTTTATTTTATAACTTGAATGATTTAAACGTCATTGATTATATCATCCATTTTCTCACGCATGATAATATATATTGAAATTAAAACAAAAATATTCTTTTGAATGATTTAAATGATGACAAATATATATATATCCTCCGATTAAATTATTAATCCAATGACAAATGATTTTTGTTTTTTTTTATATAAAAATAAAAGAATTGATTTTTATTTAAAGAATTTTTGAAAAAACAAAAACGAAAGTTGAATATTATATATTATATCCCGTTGATTCAATATACATACATATAATATATATATATATATATGTGTGTGAGATGACAAACGAAGGAGCGGCACATTTAGAATGGAAAACGCGTTTCGATCGATCCCATGGTATTTCCCATAGGTAATGAGAGTCTCTACTATTAGACGAGAAATTCATAAGTTACATATACATACGAGTATGTATGTTATACTTAAACACGAGATCGATATACTTCTCTCTATCTCTCTCTCTCTCTCTCTTTCTTACTCGGTTTATTTTTTTCATTTTTATTCAGGCAACCAGCTAATCTTCGTTGAACTTTATTAAAGTCCACTTATACGAGAAAACGAATATGTTCATCAATTTCTCCTTCTTCTTCTTCTTCTTCTACTTTTTTTACTTTATATTCTTTTTATTTTTGCGAGTTTGCATCTCTGACGACCTTCGACCCCGTTTTTGCTTTGCGACAAACGAGTTTCAAATAAAAAAAAAAGAGAAAATATATATGTCACATTTTATCTTATCTCCGTTGAGAGAGAGAGAGAGAGAGAGAGAGAGAGAGAGAGAGAGAGAGAGAGAGAGCACGTGGACCTAAAACTACGTTTTATACGGGGTGGCCTAAATAATGTATTACAAGGTTTTATTATCGTTTAACTTACATATATAAACGTATAGCATGATTCACAGGTATTTTCTTTTTTTTTTAATTTATTATTGATCAAATTTAACTTAAAAATTATCTCTACTATCGGAGTGGGGAAAAACAAAATTTCTGATAAAAGATAAGAGAATAACACACCTAGTTTTGTGTGTGTGTGTGTGTTTGTTTAAATTCAACAATACGTCGTCGAATCTTTTTTATTTTGCTAATAAACACGTACCCCTCCCCTCCCCCGCATCCCCCCACCACCTACCATGAAATTATATCGTCACATATTTATTTGTTTATTGTAAAATAATCAATAAGGTAAGACAATTGTTCGAATTAATTAATTTTGTAACGCTTGTTCGATCGTTAAGAAAAAAAATATTAATCGCAAGTATTTTTTAACGATTGACTCGTAATATATACATATATAAAATATATATAATGTAACCTTGTAATACATAATATAAATTTTATATATGTATATAATATATATACATATATAAAAATATATATGTATGTTGTTGGACTTCTTCGTATATGTGTGTGTACTTTTATTTGTTTGCAGTTAAAACACTTCGCTTTATTGCGTTTACGTTTCAACGTTACATTCCATTTCTTTCTCTCTTTGTAAAATACGTTTATTACGATGAGACATTTATTTCATTAAAATTGTACTCATTATAAACACATAAATTGTTACCATAATAATCTTCGATCTATCGTCAATTCTACATTATATAATAAAAGTGATCACGCGCGTTTATAGAAATAAAAAAAATAATTAATAATAATATTTTCATAGGACGTTATACGCGCGTATATTTCTAACATACAAATTGTCGAATAAAATGTTGATACTGATAAAAATTCTTATACAAAATCATATTTCTATATTATACTCTTTGATATCAGTATTGAAATATAATGAAGTGCATTGAAATATAATGATATTAATAAAAATAATCAAGCTGGTGGAAATACTAAAATTATTAATACGTATTTCCAGTATATACAAATTTTCTAACACACGAAACGTTGAAATAAAATAATTTTCCTACAAAAAAAAAAAAAAAAGAAAAGAAAAAATCATATTTCCATATTCCACTTGATATGAATATTAATGTATGTATAATGAAGTGTATTGAAATATATAACGAAGCATACGAATGATATTCTTATAAATAGATACACTTGTTCACAATTTTCTTATCGTATCATTTTCTAATTTATACTTACAATTTAGCGAATAGAATAATAATATATAAATAAGATAAATTTTGTTTCATTGATAATTTTAGTGGTAAAGTGAGAAAAGGAAAAAGTTTATTATACGATTGGAAGAGGGTAGAATCAAATAAAATCCGGTAGAAAACAGAAGAGGGAGCATCGACCTTCGGGCACGTGTCCGATGCCACGTGCTAGTATTCTACGGAATTCTCTAGTTCTATGCATCCAATCTATCCTATTCTTTTTGTTCTTAACGTCTCTTCTATTTCTCTATCTATCTATTATTATCATTCTATATCTCTTATCAATAGTATTTCCATTATCGTCAATGTCAGCTATCATCGTTGAAAAGTGACAGAAACAAAGAGAAATAGAAAGGAAAGAGAGAGAGAGAAAGAAATAGACGAATAAAATAGATCATCGTTCTACTATTCTTTATCCTATCAATATACTTGACACCAAAAAATAAAAAAACGAAATAAGTAAATTAATATGTTACTTATAATAAAATTCGATAAGAGTTTTCTCGGTTCTGTGTGTTATTACAATATTTCTAACAAATACGTCAAATTAATAAAAAATATTTGTTAATCAGAAATATTACTTAAGTATTATAATAATAGATGGATGGATGTGTGTATATAGTAACAAATAAATAGTTCTATTAAATTAATTTGATAAATCAAAAATTATTTAGGAATTATTACAAATAAATGTATGGTCTAATCATCGATTGAATACACACTTAGGATTTTTGGAATATGATTTGAAATTGAGATGTTAAAATAATGCATAATTTACTTTTACATTTGTAAACAATATTTTTGATAAGTTGGTATTTTAGAATTGAAATAAAAAATAAAGAAAGAAAGGAATAAAATAGATCATCGTTCTATTATTCTTTTTTCTATTAATATACTTGACACCAAGCCAAATAAATAAATTAATATGTTACCTAAAATAAAACCTGAGATAAGATTCCTATACTGTATTAATCTAATTGTTTTAACTAATATATTCAAACAATGAAAAATAATTGTTAATCAGAAATGACTTAAAATAACTGTTTTAAAAAACAAAACAAATATCTTAATATAGAATAAGATTTTCAGCCAATTGTATAGTGAACAAAATATTTTCATTTATTTACAAATGATTTAAAAATGCAATTTTGTTTTACAAATTACAGTACCGAGCCGTGGTAGGTTTGGTATTAAGAAAATTTAACACATTTGTATTAAATTTTTAACAAAAATTAGATATTATTTAATAACTATAGTTAAACCATCAATTCAAGGTTGAATCATTGATTGAATATGCATTTGTAATCGTTTGAATCAAATTTCAAGTGTTAGATTTATTATTAAAAAATAAAACATTAGAATTAAAGTTTTGACAAAAATCAGATATTATTTAATAACTATAGTTAAACCATTAATTCAAGGTCGAATCATTGATTGAATATGCATTTGTAATCGTTTGAATCAAATTTCAAGTGTTAGATTTATTATTAAAAAATAAAACATTAGAATTAAAGTTTTGACAAAAATCAGATATTATTTAATAACTATAGTTAAACCATTAATTCAAGGTCGAATCATTGATTGAATACACATTTGTAATCGTTTGAATGTTCCAATTGATGTTAAAATAATGCACAATTAACTTTTTCATATTCTAATAAGAATATTTTTGTGGTAAATAGGTATTTTGAAATAGAAAAATAAGAGAAAGAGAGAGAGAAAAAGAGAGAAAAAGGGAGACGGAAGATACATGGAAAAAGCGCGAGCGTAAAAGCGTCGAGCTTTTATTGATCGGGTCTTGTTCGTAACGTCTACTGGCAGAATGCTGTTGGACGGTTGCTCGATAGACGAGGAGAGTCTATCGATTTCTAAGTGGTGACGTAAGCTCAGCTATTGGGAATGTGACTCGATCTTGGCAAAGAAATAAATAAAGGGCGTCCCCCTACCCCCTAACCCATACCCCCATACCCCCATGCCCCTCTACCTCCTGTACGTTATCTTTGTTCCTTCTCTCTTTTAATCGTATTTTTCTATTACCATTTTTACCATCAATATTTGCATTATCAATTACATGAAAAAGTATTTTTTTTTAAAATCACTCCCCGAGTATTTTTATTTGTTTAACGTTATTACTTTTGAATGAATAAATTGTTCTTAAAAATAGCAATAAAAAAAGCTATTATAACAGAACAAAGTACTAATAAAAAGAGGAAGACTTTTGAATGAATGTTCTTTTAATTTTTTTTATTGAATAATAAAGATCCTTAGTATGTTAATAACGCTAAATACGAAATTTTGATTATATATTTGCGCGTTTGTATATGTATATGCGTTTATATACGGTGTGTGTGTGTGTGGCTTGTAACACGACAACTTGAAGTAAATTATTAATTAACCGAAGAAATGTGTGTTATTTGTGTTGAAAGTGACACACGATTGTAAAAATTATTTCCTATATGAACAAATGTTACTTACAAAAATGACTGTCAGCATGGTCAATTGTTGCAAACGAGGTCAAGTTAATACACTCGCGTTGACTCATACCATAAGATCAAGATATGTACTTTAATAATCATTTCAATAATTATTTAATTATATATCTTACAATTAATTATATGTTAAAACACTTTTATCAAGAATTTGGCATTCCTAAAAATGAAACATGACCTATTTCATATTTCGAAAAATCAATAACGGTATTGTATTAGAATTATTCTCGTTGGCAATTAGTTCATTTTTATTATAAAGTAACATTTTGTCTTTTAGCAAAAAAATAATTCTAATATTATTTGAAATCGTCACGTTATCAGGATCTAACACCACCTTGTATATACAATAATACTATTTAGATGGGACCGAAATATTGATCAAACAAAGCTGTCGCGTGTTTACGAGTTGCATCACGAGCTTACGTTTTATCGCACGTAATTAATGTATCTACTTTTTTTTTATTATTATCTTTTGACATCACTTCGCGAGCATGGATGCAAAAGGAAAATTTTCGTGTGTGTATATATGAAGAAAAGATGTGTGTGTGTGTAGAATGGATTTATGTATGTATAATATCATTTAAGTTGCTGACCTCAGTATGTACCGTTTCGTGATTTGTCTTATTCAAAAGAAAATATATATGTGTTGAGTAAAACACACACACACACACACACAAAATACATAAAAATAAGAACACACAAGTTCGAATGAAAGAATATTATATTCTATGATTAGACACTAAAATTGTTTATACGATCAATCATTTACTTTATTCTGACATTCGAATCGATCCTTCGTGTAAATATTTCCATCTTCATCGTTTGACTTTGCTTTTAAAAGAAGGGATTCGTTAAAGATAAAACAAAAATTAGTTGTTAAATCATTCGTGAGTAATTGTCAAAAGGGGAATTGCGAATAACAGTAAATAATATATTTTAATACTACAGACTATATCTCTTTAAATGATTTACACGACAAGAGAAAAAATATAAATATCCTTAGAGAAATTCTACAACATTTTTATAAAAAGAATTTTGTTTATCAGACACAAAAATCACAGAGTTTTAACTTACGTTTGTATTTGAGTTGTTGGAACAAAAACAAAATGATTTAGTAGTAACATTTTGACCAAAATTTCAATAAACAATGTTCAATTTCTAGTTTATTAAAAACTTATATCAAATTTAAACAAAACGTGTGTGTTACTTGTTAAACTTGTTCTTATCAGATGTCCTTTATTGGTCATTACTTTTAAATGATCTTTATATTCATCGTTGTTATAGATCGAATTTATATTTTTCGCAAAAAATAAGATTGATTTTTTAAAACAAAAAAAGACAAAAAAATACAAGCTACGAATTCGAATTTCAGATTTAGGTCTCCGGTAAATGTAATATCCCGTTAGATTGGAAACCACAGTCAGTGTTTAATGAAAGGGGGCGGTGCGTAGATCATCGATCAAAAGATGCAAACTGGGAGACACGTTTTATGACTGATGGTCATAGGAAGGAAGATAGGGCCGAGGTTAGCAAGCTTGCGATGTTGTATTCACGACTGGCTCAATACCAAGCTTCGACCTATTTGGCAATGTTCCTGTGATCTGTTGGTTGGTTGGTCAGTCTCTTTACATACACATATATAAATATTTGTTATATATATATGCATCTAGATTTAATTGACCGCTGAGATACGAACAAATCATTATTTTGCCTATTACCAAATATTCAAATCACGAGAGACAAATTGTTTTTTACTCTACGTCTCTCTCTGTTTTTATTTAAAATAAAAGAAAAATAAATGATCTCTCTCTCTCTCTCTCTCTCTCTCTTTAATTGATATGAATTTGTTTTCATAAGAGAAATTAAACGTTCGTCGAAACATTTAAACTTATATTACGGTGCCGATTTTATTATGACAATTGATCAAAATTTCTATATATAAGCAGTTTATTTTGAAAGTGGCATAAGTCACTTTTTTTTATATTTTTTAAATGAAAAGATACCGTTCAATTGTAATTAGTGTTGTCATTAACTCGATTTTTATTGAAAAAGTGACTTATGCCACTTTCAAAATAAACGGCTCAATTATATAACTATTTATTTTTTATGATTTATTTAATAATATAAATCATTGTAATGAAAGATTAATTTGCAAAAAAAAAATCATATTTTATTTTATTATTTTTTTTATTTTCTTTTTATTTAGTTCATTGGCATAATTATTTGCATATTATAATAATGTTTGTCGGTCAAACGGTATCAGCGTATTTTATGTGCACGGAAATAAGAAACAAATGTTATATATATATACAAGTCATTTAAAGCTTTATGCAAAAATTTATGACACAAATTGTAAATCACGTAATTTCTGGTTCAAAAGTGCCGACCACCTACGCGAATGCAAGTCTGACATCGCTGTAAAATAAAATGATTCTGTTTCGCGAATTCGTGAATGCACATTCGAAAATGCTGAATAAATGTTTGACTCTTCTGCCAAAAAATTCGCGTTTATACTTTTTAACAACAGCCTCCTCCCTCTCCCCCACCCACCGAGTATGTATTTCCGTTATACAAATTATACACGTAACGAATGTCCTCATATTTTTGATTTGAAAATATTTTCGATATTTCGATTTGTAATATACTTCGCAAGGAAATTTAAACGGAACTGATATTGATTGAGATTAGCTAAATGATTTAGATTAAAAATAAATATCATAGATAAGCATAAAAAAAAGAAAAGAAAAGAAAAGTGAACAAAATTGATTGGAAATTAAAGGAACATCTTTATTGTTTAATGATAAATGTAATAATCGTTTATAATTTAAATTACGATATTTTTAATCAAACCTTAAATAATCTGCTATACAATATAAAACATGGTTTTTCTTATTTTCGTGCATAAAAAACGCTGACAATATCGTTCGGTCGGAAAAACCATACAGACACTCTGTATATATATTATGTATATATATATATATATATATATATATATATATATAAATGAATTTAAAAAAAAAAACACCACAAGATTTATAAAAATCATATAACAAGACAATAATTATCTATCACAGCAATTTATGATATTATTAACATGTTTCGAGATACGCGAAAAAAATAATAAAACAAAACGAATACTAATATCACACACGATAATAAAATAACTTCAAAAAAAAAAAAAAATTATAAAAACAAGGAAATATCATCCAATATAAGAAAACCAGACGAATGAAAATTCTAACAGATTAATCATCGTTCAGCCACCAAGAGATGAAGAGAAGTATGTTTAATCAGAGAAGGGGGTGTTGTTGAGAGGATAGGTAGGGTTTATGTTCGTTTTATAGAAGATGGTGTATGGTGCAGCGCATAGTGGCAATTTATTCAAGCAGACAAGTCGGTGTTCCAGAATCGTTCTAAATTTTTATTCCGACGGTCGGGATGGGTGGTTGGTTGGTTGGTTGGGTGGGTGGGTGGTTGGTTGGGTGGTTTGGTGAGGTCAGCAGTACTGCGCTCTACACTCACTTCTATCCATCCTTCTCTCTCTCTCTCTCTCTCTCTCTCTCTCTCTCTCTCTCTCTCTCACTCACTCTCTTTCACTCTTTACGTTTGTGTGTATGTGACAGCTCGATACGAGCTCCGACCTATTTGGCAACGTTCCCGAGATCAGTCATCGAGCTATCTCCGCATGCGCTTGCCTATATGAAAATTCTTTCCACTTTTATTTTTCTTTTTCTTTTTTTTTTTCCTTATTTTTCTTTTTTTCCTTTTTTTCTTTTTCTTTTTCTTCATATTTTACCGTAATCCGCATCTCCTTTCACATCTTTCGTACATTTTCTTTTTTATCTACTTTTTCCTTTTCCTCCTTTTCCTCCTACCTCCTCCTACCTCTTCCCCCCCCCTTCCTCATCTTTCTCCTCTTCCTTTGTCCTTTTTGTTTGGCTTATCGCAAAGCGTTTTTTTTTTGCTTCATCCAAAAACCATTTTCTCTTCTCCTTCTTTTCTCTATCAAGTTAAACAATTTCCGTTTAATTTGTCGAAAAGAAAAAGAAGAAGAAGAAGAAGAAAAAAAAATCTATTATATTTTATCTTAAACGCGCGACAAGATTATAATATTGTTTATACATGTAATATAAAGTCATTTAATGTATGTTTTAAATATTACAATAAAATGTGTATATAAATCTTATTTTTAAATATGTTTGATATATCTTAATGTGTATTCCATTATTATTATTCTAAGTTTCGTGCTAAGGTTAAGGAAGAGATATATGCCACACCTTTCTTGGCAAACGTATATAGACAACATTCACGTAGAGAAAGAGAGAGAGAGAGAGAGAGAGAAAGAGAGAGAAAGAAAGAATGTTAGGATTTTCCAAGCGTTAATTCTCGCATGTTGAATTTTCTTCGAATTTTCTCACGGTAACCCGTTAACGTTAGTTTTCTTTTTTTACGATTAACGCGATAATAGGTTCAATTAATGAAGCAAAAAAAAAAAACAAGAAAAGAGAGAAAAACAAGAGCAATTTCTATCCGATAGAAAATCTACGATATAAATCATATAAAATGTAGTTTTGTTAGAAAGAAATGAACGAATAAGCCAGAACGTCGATTGGTCGAAGATGAAAAGAAAGAAATAATAACTTACCCCCTCCCCTTCACAACCACCCCAAAAAGAGAAAAAAATAAGAGGAAGAAGAAGAAGAAGAAGATGGATAAGAGGAAAAGTAGAGAAGGAAGGAGATAAAGTTCTTGCTGCATTCCTTTTGAGAGCAACCGAAAACTAGATCACGCGAAGCTTTTGGTAAATGTGTCAACCGCCCGTGGGGGTGTGGGATCAATACTTGCGCCCTGGTTTCACTCCCCTTACTCCATCCCCTCCTCTCGACTACTCTCCCTTCTCGCACTTACCCTCGATCCACGGGTCGAGTCGACCAAACGCTATACCACCCTCCAACCAACCCTCTTACCAACCCTCCTACCAACCTACCTAACGCTATATATCTACCATCTACCTTCACTCCCCTCCCCCCTCTCTCTCTCTCTCTTCCTCTTTATCCTCCCTCTTAGCTCTTCATCCCTATTCTCGCGTATTGTAGAACGAGCTCTACAACGTTTGCCCTTACATTTCCCATTCTCATATTATTTTCTAACGTTGCTTGTCATTATCATTAAACTTGGAATACCGGGAGTTTTAATTTGACGACCCAAATCTTGGGTTGTATTTCTGTTCTTCTTCTTCTTCTTTTTTCGAAAGGGGTTCTTACCCGAAATATTTATTTCTCCCCTTGTTTTTATATATTTATTCAATTATTTGTTTATCTGTTCTCAAAACGTTTGTTCATATTATTTTCTAACGTTGCTAGTCGTTATCGTTAAACTTGGAATACCGGGAGTTTTAATTTGACGACCCAAATCTTGGGTTGTATTTTTGTTCTTCTTCTTTTTTTCGAAAGGGGTTGTTACCCGAAATATTCATCTCTCCCTTGTTTTTATATATTTATTCAATTTCTTTTTTGCTCTTCTCAAAACGTTTGTTCATATATTATTTTTATTCTCATATTATTTTCTAACGTTGCTTGTCATTATCATTAAACTTGGAATACCGGGAGTTTTAATTTGACGACCCAAATCTTGGGTTGTATTTCTGTTCTTCTTCTTCTTCTTTTTTCGAAAGGGGTTCTTACCCGAAATATTTATTTCTCCCCTTGTTTTTATATATTTATTCAATTATTTGTTTATCTGTTCTCAAAACGTTTGTTCATATTATTTTCTAACGTTGCTAGTCGTTATCGTTAAACTTGGAATACCGGGAGTTTTAATTTGACGACCCAAATCTTGGGTTGTATTTTTGTTCTTCTTCTTTTTTTCGAAAGGGGTTACCCGAAATATTCATCTCTCCCTTGTTTTTACATATTTATTCAATTTTTGTTGTCATCTTGCAACGTTTTTATTTATATTTATTTTATCTTACCTTTGTATTATTTTCTAATGTTGCGCTCGTCATCGTTGTTAAACTTGGAATACCGAAATTTTAATTTGACGACCCAAATCTTGAGTCGTATTTTTTTCTTTTTCTTTTTTCGAAAGAGGTTACCCGAAATAGTCATCTCTTCTTTGTTTTAATATATTTATTCAATTATTTGTTACTCTCTTCTCAAAATGTTTGTTCATATATTATTTTTATTTTCATATTATTTTCTAACGTTGCTAGTCGTTATCGTTAATTGCGTATATCGGAGCTTTAATTTGATGACCTAAATCTTAGATCTTTTTTTGGAGCTTTGCCTGAATTATTAAATCTACCTTGTACTAATGCATATCTTAAAAATGGTTGCTCTGACGTTTCCTATTGTGATATTTTTTAACGTTGGGTCGTCTTTTCATTAACTCGGAATACCGAGTTTTAATTTTGTAATCTGAATCTTGTTTTTTTGGGGGGTTTTTTTTTTTTTTTAGAGAAGTTTCCCGAAATAATTCATCTCTTCTTTCGTTTTATATTTATTCATTTTTTTTTTTGTCTTCACACGTAACATTTGCCCTAATACATTTCTCTCATTCTTATATTATTTTCTAACATTATTTTTCATTATCTCGCGTTAAATTGAAATAAATAATAAGTTTTAATTTATTGGCATGAATTGTTTCTCGATATTGTCCCAAATCTTTTTAATTGTCTTACATTGATTCGTTTATTAATTTGAATTTTATAATTGATTGTATTTAAATATTAATTTCTCTTTTCTAGCGTATACACACTGACCCAGTTATTTGATTTCGAAATGATCTTCTCGTATGATCATTTCTAAACGAACGTTTCAAATTGAATTTGTATCTATGGAGATCCCTTATTTTAAAGAAATTTCCGAAAAAAACATAAATTTATTCTTTTGTGATCCCTTTTAAAAATTTACACATACCTACCCCGATAATATTAATCCGATCAATAATACCTAGACAGTATTTTGCCTTATGGATGAATGCTAAATTTAAATATAAAAATAATTATATATATATATATAATATAAGTGAAATAAAAATAAGTCTTTATAATATTATACTGGATGTGCATATTTTTAATGAACAATTTTTAGGATCAATTTCTAGCTTTTATTTTTATGTGTACCCTTTGTTAACGTAATATTGAATTTTATTTGGTCCTTCAACATTAAGTATGAACCAACCAGGATGATATTTAATTCTCTCTCTTTTCCTCTCTTTATGAAGAGTGCAAAGTAAAAGAAAGAGAGAGAGAGAGAGAGAGAGAGAGAGAGAGAGAGAGAGAGAGAGAGAGAGAAAGATTTTAAAGGAGAAAAGAGAATCGAGGTCGGGTTTACCCTAAGCGAGTCCACGAGGATGCTTTACGAGGCAGTTTATATGAACTCTGATTTTTGTATTCTGCTCTCTTCCTCTCTCTGTCTCTCTCTCTCTCTCTCTCATGTTAGTATGAAATTCCGTGCTTCGTGAGCACAGTTAATCACGTTACCACGCGCCTCGGTTTCCCTCTTTTATCGAAATGAAACGCTTGATTCCGTTGAAAAAAAAAACAAAAACCAGAAAAAACGTTTTGCGAATTATACCTTTTTAGTAGCTAGATTTTTTAACGAATAAAAACGTTGATGCTCTTTCTCTATTCACATGTTCTTTTTTTATTTTATTTTATTTTATTTTTATTAATGTTTTAATTCCAACCGAGAGTAGTAATACGTTGAATTAAATAACAAGCTCGGAATTTTGTTGCAGCTTGAATAACGTATATAATATGTTATAGTATTATTATTATTATTATTATTATTATACAATTATAATACTTTAAAAGAGAAAATGATTATTCCTAACTATGTTTAGGGAACATCAAGAATACATCTAATTACAGTCAGGTTTTCAGTACACGATATACATACATTGTTCGATCGCGGCTGCGTATTGTTAACTAATCACCAAGCGGAACGAGTTCCAGGTCAGTGTGTCAATCCTTTCATCGATTCGGTTGGACTATTGAAAATTTCGTTCAATTCGGTCGGTAGCATTTGATTACATGTATTACGTTGTCTTTGTCATATACAGATGAGATCCTATACTTTGTATGTATGTTTCATCGCATTCGTGATGATCCTCCTATTACACATATACTATCCGTAAATTTATTCCAGATCCTCATACAAGGTGATACAGAAGTTTATTTATGTTGCAAACATATTGAACAAACATTTTTCTTCTTTTTTTTTTCTGTTCTTAAATTTTATTTTTACGTATTTGTAAATTATAGAATTGAAATCGTATCAACGGTAGAGATATAACGTATACCAAAAGATTGTTTGCGTTAGATCAAATTAAATAAATTTCTTTTATCAATCCGACCTTCTCTCATGGTGGATCATTCTGCAATCGTGGTTAACCTAGATAGATGAACGTTATGCAAAAAACGAGATGCCCGTACGACCATTCCGAATTTTTCCTTTCGAACAATGGGATAATTGAGCTTATGATATATAAAATTAATTAAACTTGGTTGATTTTTTCATTGGCTTACGTAGATAAGAAAAGGAAAAAAATTGAAAAGCAGTAAAGGATAGGATACTTGCGAATAAGATCGAAAGTCATGCGTTCGAGTCGGTCATTGACTTTTACAGGATTCTTCCGCTCTCACGCGGTAAAAGTTGACGAACCAGAGAATAACTTTGGTTGTAGAAGTGTTGATGTTATTGGTATGGTAATATGGTAATATTGGTGCTGGTGCTGGTGATGGTGGTAGTGATGGTGGTGGTACCGTTGACATTAACAAGTTAAAGAACCCAATGTGTGTAAACTCAAAGTACCACGCGGTACCGAGTACATAAGAGAGACGAAAAATAGGTAGGACCGGTATATAATACACCAAGTCCTAGTCCTGCATGATCGATTCTCCACTTGCGTAATTCTAGCCATTACCCAGAGACACCAACTCGTGTACACCTGAACCGAATCGATACCTGAATCATTCGACCGTACAAGATTACTCCTTTCGGTGATCTCAAGCCGATAATTATAGTTTACTGCACAGGATAATACCTTGTTTTTCTCTTACTTTTTCTTTGTTTCTTTTTACATAGTTTTAGTATTACTTGATTGGGAATGTTATTTTAAAAATAACAAATAAATTCAAAAATCAAACTCAAGGTTAAAAATAACGTATTTTCCAATATTGATAACACTAATGATTTAATTAAATACAATCAAATATAAAAGATTACAAATTAAACGCGTATATTTCTGATTAGACCAATTATAATTATTACGGATATCTCGGAATTAATTAATTATTTATGTTTAACATATTACAATTAAATCATAAACGGTTAACATAGTCTCGGCGAAGTAGTATAATAATTTATATATTGTGTAGAAAATAAACAATCGTCCTTTATGTTTAAATTAATTTTTTTATATTTGAATCGAATGTATTATTTTTTCTTTCCGGGAAAGTAAAAAAGAGAAAATAAAATATTAAAAATACGTTTTCGCGTGTAGGTACTTGAACAACATTTCGGAATAAAAAACGAAAAAGCAAATGAGAGAGAGAGAGAGAGAGAGAGAAAGAGAAAAGAAAGAAACAAAAATTTGTATTCTAATAGCTCGTTGGGATATAAAAGTTACGTTGGCCTGTGTCGCAACGATAAATAATATCTATAGGCGTACCATTCGAAAGACCATTCCTACTCGAGATAAGTGCTTCGCGTACGTATTCGAAAGTACGTCAGCCGGTGTAGAGAGAAAAACCGTGAACTATGTGCCATGCGGAGCGCAACGTGTTACACACTACTACACCGCGTGTGCTCGGTTTCTTTGTTGAAACGTTTTCATGCTTACGGACACCTGCATTCGAGCACGTTCGAATCACCTCTTTCGAAACGATCGTTTCAGTGTCGAGATTTCCATAATTAGAAAATACTCTAGAGACTTTTGATAACGGAGAGTAGTGATACATAATATGTAAGCACGTATACATATATACATACATATACGTGTATACACATATCCACCCAAGTTTCAAGGATTTTTGTTACGAAGACAAGCTTCGATGATTTAAAAATAACTAATTGCAAAACACTTTTTTTTGCATTAAGTTGATCATTCGATTGCAAACTTTTTTTGCTAATTCATTGTTTATTCGTAGAATGATATAACATGCTAAAACAATTATTACTTAATTTATATTCTACATACCTTCAGATTAGACAATAAATTAAGATACTTAATATATATAATTAATAAATAATCATATTATATTATGTATAAT